>NC_090244.1:27500-167500 GCF_024489055.1 Chanodichthys erythropterus | reverse complement strand
CTCTGTGTTTTTGTCCATACAAATGAATGTTAGTGAGGTTCAGTCTGGTTCCAAATGTTCTTCATCAGAAGAAAGAAAGTCAAGCAGATTTAAGTGACACGAGGGCAAGTTAATTATGATGGAATAATTGGTGTGTGTATGGGAAGAATCTGGGCAGCTGCGTTTTGTTCTGTGTGTGTGTGTGTGTGTGTGTGTGTGTGTCAGTGCACAGATCTCCATCCGCCTCTAATGGAATCATCAGTGACTCCAGCAGGAAAGCAGGAACAATCCGCTGGAATAATGTGGAAGCATGTGATGATTCCGGAGCCAGTGATGGATGCGTGTTTGTGCATAAACAATCAATAGTATGATGTCATTTACTGATTACATTACATTACCACATCAATTATGTACCATGGTATTCTCTGTAGATACCACAGTACATCTCTGTTTGAGTTTGTTCCAGTGAACGGATTCTGGCGCTTCATAATACTGAGAGCGAGTGAGACGTTATTGAGATCTCTATATGAGACATGTGAGATCGTCAGGAGTTTAATCTCATGTCTGTAGGAGAAACGGTCGAGATATAAACGAGATCAAGTGTGACTCTCTCTGTTCTTCTCGCTCATAATTTCCTTTTCATTCAGTTCATGTGCAAATCCCCATTGAAAGCAGCTTGTGTGTGTCATTGTGAGGAGATTTGAATATTAAACAGCTGATTATCATGATCATGTGACCATCTCCTGCTGAAATGTCCCATAATACAGGTTATTATTTGCTCCACACTGGTTCGGGTGGTTGATAAGTTGAGCTACGAACTGGTGTAGTGTAGTAAGTCAGTCTGGTTAAGGCTTTAGTTTAGATCAGCGGTTTTCAAACGGGTCTGTGGAAATATATAGCTGCTGTTTCAGGTCTAGGATGAGCACATTTGAGGATCTGTGGCATTTGAAAGATTGCTGGTCAGGAATCTGCTGTATATCAGACGTGTCTGTTAGTCTCATTATCCGTGTTTCGCTCCTCAGGGAATCCCAGCAGCTCCTGATGTCTGAAGATCTACTGTAAGCCATGATCCCTGGAGCCATGAGCCACGCGGCCCTCGTGCTGCTGATCGCCGCCTCGCTCCGCTCTCGCTGTGAGTATATAATACTATAACCTTCCTCTCGCTGTGAGTATATAATACTATAACCTTCCTCTCGTTGAGTATATAATACTATAACCTTCCTCTCGCTGTGAGTATATAATACTATAACCTTCCTCTCGCTGTGAGTATATAATACTATAACCTTCCTCTCACTGTGAGTATATAATACTATAACCTTCCTCTCACTGTGAGTATATAATACTATAACCTTCCTCTCGTTGAGTATATAATACTATATAATACTATAACCTTCCTCTCGCTGTGAGTATATAATACTATAACCTTCCTCTCGCTGTGAGTATATAATACTATAACCTTCCTCTCGCTGTGAGTATATAATACTATAACCTTCCTCTCGCTGTGAGTATATAATACTATAACCTTCCTCTCGCTGTGAGTATATAATACTGTGAGTATATAATACTATAACCTTCCTCTCGCTGTGAGTATATAATACTATAACCTTCCTCTCGCTGTGAGTATATAATACTATAACCTTCCTCTCGCTGTGAGTATATAATACTATAACCTTCCTCTCGCTGTGAGTATATAATACTATAACCTTCCTCTCGCTGTGAGTATATAATACTATAACCTTCCTCTCGCTGTGAGTATATAATACTATAACCTTCCTCTCGCTGTGAGTATATAATACTATAACCTTCCTCTCCTCTCGCTGTGAGTATATAATACTATAACCTTCCTCTCGCTGTGAGTATATAATACTATAACCTTCCTCTCCTCTCGCTGTGAGTATATAATACTATAACCTTCCTCTCGCTGTGAGTATATAATACTATAACCTTCCTCTCGCTGTGAGTATATAATACTATAACCTTCCTCTCGCTGTGAGTATATAATACTATAACCTTCCTCTCGCTGTGAGTATATAATACTATAACCTTCCTCTCGCTGTGAGTATATAATACTATAACCTTCCTCTCGCTGTGAGTATATAATACTATAACCTTCCTCTCGCTGTGAGTATATAATACTATAACCTTCCTCTCGCTGTGAGTATATAATACTATAAAACCTTCCTCTCACTGTGAGTATATAATACTATAACCTTCCTCTCGCTGTGAGTATATAATACTATAACCTTCCTCTCACTGTGAGTATATAATACTATAACCTTCCTCTCGCTGTGAGTATATAATACTATAACCTTCCTCTCGCTGTGAGTATATAATACTATAACCTTCCTCTCGCTGTGAGTATATAATACTATAACCTTCCTCTCGCTGTGAGTATATAATACTATAACCTTCCTCTCGCTGTGAGTATATAATACTATAACCTTCCTCTCGCTGTGAGTATATAATACTATAACCTTCCTCTCGCTGTGAGTATATAATACTATAACCTTCCTCTCGCTGTGAGTATATAATACTATAACCTTCCTCTCGCTGTGAGTATATAATACTATAACCTTCCTCTCGCTGTGAGTATATAATACTATAACCTTCCTCTCGCTGTGAGTATATAATACTATAACCTTCCTCTCGCTGTGAGTATATAATACTATAACCTTCCTCTCGCTGTGAGTATATAATACTATAACCTTCCTCTCGCTGTGAGTATATAATACTATAAAACCTTCCTCTCACTGTGAGTATATAATACTATAACCTTCCTCTCACTGTGAGTATATAATACTATAACCTTCCTCTCGCTGTGAGTATATAATACTATAAAACCTTCCTCTCGCTGTGAGTATTTGACTGAAACCTGCGGTATCAGATAAGCGTCCTGCTGTCGGCCTGTGTTACTGCAGACGGTCAGTGATCAGAGGACATCAGCGCTCCGATCAGCCGTTATCTCACACACATCAGCGGTCACTGCTTTATAAACAGACACAGAGAGGATCTGAACCACAGCTCACGCTTAATCAGACTTGATGCTCAATTAGGATTCGGGCTTCCAACCACAATGAAAACAAGATAATGGAGATAAAGTGATTATTGTGCAGGATTCTTTATTTTAATTTGTTTTCCAGTTTAATTATATTTAAAGTTCAATTAAATCAACTTTTTTTAGAAATGCATGTTTCTAAAAGTCAGTGCGTAATCTTGACCTCAGTATTGACTAAAATATGATTATGATTTTGCTATAATCCAGGATAACATTCTTAAAGATCTATGATTGTCATTCCTCATGTGTTTTACTGTATAAATATGCACAAACATACTTTACTCTTTTGTGGTGATGTTCACATGCGTCTCATAAGAAGAATTAAAGAGATGCAATAAATCATTCCTGGATGTTTTTGAATCTGATTCGTTTTAAAAATAAATCTCAGTGAACATGTAAAGATTGTGTGTTCCTGATGGTGTTTTGTGTTTGTGTTTCAGTCTGCTCAGTATGTGCTGATTTCCCAGGAGTCTTTGGAGGTGAGTTCAACCGTTCATTTTAAACAACTGTTAGTTTGTTGATTTACTGAGGTTTATTTCAGTCGACATCATCCCAAAATATGATATCAGTCACATTACCTGTTATGTTTAGACAGCGGCTTGTTGCTGGAAAGCTATTGTGTCCTGGTTAGGACACGCTGTGAGACGTTAGGACCGTGTGGTGCATCTGAGAGATGTGTTCAGAGAAGATCTCACGGACGTCACAGTGATTCAGAGCTCTAATAAAGAAGCAGGGCATTGTGGGGGAGCAGGAGATTAAACAGACGCCTATGTCATTTCCATTTCCACAGCCTGACCGCCTCCACCCGTTCACCCTCAGAGCCTCGGGAGCCTGCGTGCTCTGCCAGACGTTTAGTGATTCCTGGAGAGTCTTTGATCTCTGTGCGTTTCATCCGCGCGACTGCATGTGGTTTACAGAACACACAGAGCTGGAGCGTCAGTCAAACCGCTGAAATACTCTAGCAGCACTGATATGATAATATAGTTAATATTGCGAATTCGTTTTTATTTGCATATTTTGTTTTAATTTGTATAGTAATCATACATCATGGTAAAGTTGGTACTCCATTCACATAGAAATTAAAATTGGGACAGGGGTTGCTTAATTTGCATTAAAAAATGAAAAATAATGTTCATAAGAATATGCTTTAGTTTCTTTAATAAATGCATTTTTTTTTCTTTGTTTTTATGAGTCTAAACATGTTTTTTTGTCATTCTGTATGATAATCAGGGCTGTTTTACACGTGTGTTTAGATCAGGAACCGACCCGTCTGACGCCTGGTTGAGTTATTAACATCAAATCATGAGTGAACTGAAGATTACGCTCCCCGCTCATGAATAATTCATATATGATTAGACCAGCGCAGATTCCTGAAAGATCATCAGAAGAGCTTCAGTTCAATCCTCTCAAACTGGCTCTGTCTGTCTGGATACGCTCACTGAATCACTTACATCCAGTGGACAACATTTACCATAGTTTCCAGAATATAAGTCATGTTTTTATCATCTCAAATGTGCCGTGACTTACATTCCAAAGTGACATGCGTATGATGCCTCCGGAAGTAGAAACTCTATTGATTTCCTCCATAGTGGAACTGATTTTTAGCAATAATTGATGAATTTTAAAGACAGCATTACTGTGAGCTACGAGGACGATAATCGATGCTATATGCTTTAGTTGAAGCCATCAGCCCACATTATTTCAACTTAGTTTTAAAATAATCAACAGTTGAAAAACAAACTGTTCGTGAGTTAATCATCGTCATTAATCGCAGTGGCGTCAGACTCGTTGTGTCTTTAATGCACTAATGGAGCCGGAAATGACTGACCGTCAACATGGGGTCAAGATGGACCCGCTGGACTCTCTTAACGCACATTATTATGCATAATTTATCAGTGCAAGTTAAGAAAATCATCTTCATATGTTTCTCTGTCTCTGAAATGTACTTTTCTTCTGATGTCACAGAAAGAAAATAATATTAACTAATAATATCAGTCAACTCCTCCTGATCCGGTCAATAGGTTAATTAGGTTTATAATGCTTAATTATGTAATTTTTCTAATGTATCTGTTCATGAAATATCTAACATAAAAGTTTGTAACACACACATATATATATATATATATATATATATATATATATATATATATATAAACACATTTTTATGGTAGATTAATTGATTTGACAGCACTTTTTTACATTTATTTATTTATATAAATCTATTTTTATATTAGTCCTTGGCCTTGTTGTTGTTAATCATGTGTGTGTCCCTGACTCTCGCTTCATGTGTTTTTATGATCTCACGTGATTATGATTCTTTGAGTTTGACCGTATTTCCTCCTGCTGTCTCAGACGAGTCGTCAGGATTCGGGCCGGTGTTTGAGGAGCAGCCCGTCGACACCATTTACCCGGAAGAGTCTCCGGAAGACAAGATCATCATGAGCTGCAGGACACGAGCGAACCCTCCCGCCACATACAGGTCACACCTACTCCCAGAGTTCACCACGCTTTACCACGCTGCAAACATTATTACTGAACACAGTACTGAAGAAACGTGTTAGATGGATATATATATAACTATTTATAGGGTTTAAGTTTCAAGGAACCTGGCCAGACTATGGCCTACAAAACCTTCAAACTTCAAGCTTTTTAAACTATTTTAAACGTTCTGGTCAGGCTTTCTCAAGCCAACACCAAAGTTAGTGTTGATGAAATGTTTTTATTTAGTTGAACGTGTGTGTGTGTGTGTGTGTATTCTCAGGTGGAAACTGAACAGCACAGAAATCGTCATTGACGATCACTACAGCCTGATGGGTGGAAACCTGGTCATCAGCTTCCCAGACAAGAGCAAGCATGCTGGGAACTATTCGTGTGTGGCCAGTAATGAGTTCGGGACGGTGGTCAGTCAGAGAGCGTCCATTCAGTTCGGCTGTGAGTCGCTCCTGATGCTCTTATAAGAGCTCTGTTAAAGTGCCCTGAACGTCTGCTTGACTTACATACGCACACACGCACACACACACACACACTCACACACACACACACACTCACACACACACACACAGAGCCGTTATTGTTCAGTGCTTGACGGATATTAATTTCTGCTGTCAGACTTCAGAGACGCTTGTGCTCTTTCTGCTGAATTATGACTCAAAAGTGTCTTCAGTGCAGTTTTACTGCTATTGTTTGTGAAAGTGATGTGTGGAGTTAATTAAATTCTGTTTTCGTGTTTTAGACCTGGACATGTTCTCCACAGACGAGCGGGAGGCGGTCTATGTGAAGGAGGGGCAGGGGGCGGTGCTTCTGTGTGCCCCGCCTCCACACTTCCCAGGTTACCATAGTGACCTTTTATCATACTTTCATACGCTAACATACAAAGACATATAGCAGAAGTTTTCTGCACACACACATCTTAATCAATTTACATATTTTTACAATAGAAGGTATAGAATTGTTTCCATTTCACTGGCGACCTGCAGTCATTGATGCGTTAGACGGACACTATTGTAACAGGTGTGTGATGTCATTTCCTGTCTCTGCAGAGGATCTGTCCTTCCGCTGGATGCTGAACGAGTTTCCGGACTTCATCCCTCTGGATAAGCGGCGGTTCGTGTCTCAGACCACCGGGAATCTCTACATCTCCACCGTCCGCGCGTCAGATAGCGGGAACTACTCGTGTTTTGTCCACAGCCCGTCCATCGCCAAGAGCGTCTTCAGCAAGTTCATCCCGCTGGTGCCCATCGCCGAGCGTGAGTCATTCCCAGAGGATGTTGGAACACATGCACCTTTAACTCCGGTGCTGCGTTTACTAATACTAATTTTACAGTTTTTGCCACTAAAGTGTGAGTGATGCTCATGCAGCTGTTTGTTAGATCTTCTGAAGCAGAAAGCAATCGATAGTGTGACTGTGTGCTGAAACTGACAGAGAGAGGAAAGAGAAGCAAAGATCTGAAAGAAAACTGTCTGTGGTGTCTGAAGTGAGCTGCTTCTTATTTTAGGCCTGTTCACGCTCAGAAATCATGTCTGTCATAATATGAGCAGACGAACAGCTCAAGCTTTCATGTGAGTTTATCAGGAATAATATGAGTTTCTGGTCACTCAATGTTCTTCTGTGTGACGTCAGAAAAATGAGTCGCTTCTGCTGTTTATTTTCAATAAAAGTTGTTTGAACTGGAGAGGAAGTTTGAGCTCAAAAGATTTAAGACAAGGCTGTTTTTCTTTTCTTCTTTCAGACTAGTGGGAAAAACATCTAAAAAACACTTTAGTGTTTATTTTATTGTACTTTATCTATTTGCGTTCAATATCTTTAAAGATTGTTTTCACAAAATGAGTTTTTTCTCCACTTCAGCAGCACTTACAGACATCAAAACTTACACTTTTATTCATATCTATATCCTGAAGGTTTTTACTGTGGGGTTTGTTCATATATCATTTGCCTTGATTTATATAACCTTTTATTCCTAAAAACATGTTAAAAATGTGTTTTTTCCACCTGTTGACAGTATTTTTTTATTTATGAAGTGATAAAAAGAGAAATGCAAAATCCCCTCAGTAAAAATCTTTAACTCTAATATGTCAACAAAATCAAACTCAAATTTTGAACCTGGCTTTATCCAAAGTTCAGATTTATTTTCTGGAAATGCATGCAAATTAGTGTGTAATAAACTAAAAACGACCTCATTTTCCTGTTTAAGCATAACATTTCAGAAAACTTGCAATACAAGAGAGTGTTAAAATTCTGACTGTAATAAATCAGCTGCTGAACATCTATGAGTTCATTTTGACCCCAGTTCACCTGCGCCGTCTTGCCTTGATTCCTCATGAATCTTTAATGTCTAAAGCACTGAATCTCTAGTGTGGTGCTGCATCCGGTTCATTCCCAGCATTACATGCTCCTGTGTGATATTACAGACGTTCATGACTGTCACAACATCATGAGTGTGTTTTGAGTCAAAGCGCCTCGGAGCAGGAGCTCTGTTGAGAGAAACAAACAGGAGGGACTCGTCGCGTCTCGCTCCTTCTGCTGGAGGGAAGCATGAGTCCTCAGCCATTCACGGCTCATTTCTGCTCTCTTTCAGGTTCTCTGAGGAAATATCCTGCTGATATCAAAGTCAAATCTCCAGACACCTTCGCGCTGGCGGGGCAGAACGTCACGCTCGAGTGTTTCGCGCTGGGAAAGTAAGAAATAATGCCAACCAGATGATTTCTGTTGTTCACAAAAGCACCGCTTCAATCATTTCTCTCAAACGCTTCATTATTCAGCACAGTTTTCTGCAAATATTTCAGTTTTTTAATCATTTTTCATTCAAACTGCATTTTGTAGATCATTTCAACATTACAGTGCAATCTCTTAATAAACTTCTTAAAGTTCAAATGCCATTGACCGACACTGATAGAACGCTGAGAATTCAAAATAACATCAGTGACATCACTGGGATATCTGCATACTGAATCCACAGCTGACAGGGAACGTTCTGGCAAGGTCCTCTCAAAGTTTCAAACAAACATTCTTCCAGTAACGTTAATGGAACGTTCGTTCAGAGTCATCTGGTCTGAGTTAATGTTCTTAAAACATTAGCACAAAAATATATTTATACATCATGCATGGAATTTTTCCTGAAATGTTTTAGTTCAATGATTGTCTAACATTTTTTAAATGTTACTGCTTGTTTCAGAACATTCAGAGAACATTCAAAAGTAACGTTCCCATAATGTTTGAAGAATGAAACAATGAAACTTTCATATAACCAACAAAAAATGTTTTTAAAAACTGTTTATTTTGAACAGTCAGAGAGTTTTGATCAGTCATGGATTTTCATCCTCTTGCATCTATTTAGTCACCTATAGCTGATTGACACAGTGTGGTGAAAGTTGATATTTTGTTAGATTGTGTTTAAATGATTAAGAGGTTCTCAGGGTGTTATATTATGTGTGTGTGTGTGTGCGTTCAGCCCCATCCCTCAGATCCGCTGGAGGAAGGTGGATGGCGAGCTGCCGGCCCATCGTCATGACGTCAGTATGGCAGGAAGTCTCCTCCATCTCTATGACGTCCAGTACGAGGACGAGGGTGTGTACGAGTGCGAGGCCGACAACTCCAAAGGCAAAGACTGGCACAAAACGCACCTGTATGTGGAGGGTGAGAGTCACATGACCTCTTTACTGAGACACACCTGAGCACTGAACAAGATAGAGGTTTATTCTGGAAAATAGAGTGCATGTCAGAAATATGATCACACACTGTGTGTTTACATGTGTGTGTGTGTGTGTGTCTCAGGAGCTCCTGAATGGGTGGAAAAGATCAGCAGCTCGGAGAGAGACATCGGAGGAGATTACATCATGTCCTGTCTGACCACCGGGAAACCCAAACCCCACGTGCACTTCCTGAAGAACGGACGAATGGTACGGCCGTCATTTCAAGTGACTGATGCTGCGTTCATGTGATCGGTTCATGAGTGTTTCTCGACTCTCAGAGCTTCAGGAGTGTCGTGATCTCCGTAAAAACACCAGAAATCATCCAGATTAGTAAGATGCATTTGTAAACTGCTGAACCTGATCAGTGGATGCAGAGAGACGCAGTGTAATGAATGAGTGTGTTGTGGAGCGTCGCGGACACTGGCTGTTTTCCCGTCTGGAGCGCGGCCTTCCCATCATGCTCCTGGTTATGTAACCGTCTCAGCAGATGGTTGTTATCCAAACACCTGAAGTGTGATTACAGCGTCCGGCGACACTCAGAACGCTAATCAAACATGACTTCTGACCGAAGAATCATGCCAGACTGACTCTTTTGAGTGTCTGCACCGTATTTATATTCATTTTTGATATTTTATTTAGCTTTATGACTTTGATTTATTAAATAAATCAATTAATAATTCGTCAAATACTTTATTTATTCATTTATTAGTATTAATTAACATTAAATAACGGATTTGTATGGCATCATTTATTAATTTAGCTGTTTTTATTTATTTATTTTTGATGTTTTTATTTTTGATATAATCAAATGAATTAATCTATATATATACAAATATTTGTAAGTTTTTTCTACATTATGTTATTTTATTTGTTTTTATGGCTTCTTCTCATTGATAAACAGTAGGAATATGATGTTGATGACATTTATTGGTGACAGCGTTCATGAGTGTTGACGGACGAATCTGTTCGTTCTCTCCATCAGTACGGCAAGAACCACGAGTTACGCTTCACGGACCTGACGTTTGACGATTCGGGCATGTATCAGTGTATCGCTGAGAACCGTCACGGCGTGATCTACGCCAACGCCGAGCTCAGGGTGTTCGGTGAGCTCAACTCTGATTGGTTGACCGGGTCAGAGGTCATTCAGTTTGAGCCTCAGATGCAGATGTTCCTCCACTGACTGTGTGTTTGTTGTTTTCTCAGCCGGCGCTCCTTCATTCGAGAGGAACCCTGTGAAACCCAAACTCCTGGGGGCCAAAAACGGCCGTGTGGTGTTCGACTGCAAACCCAGAGCGGCGCCGCGGCCCACCATCTCCTGGAGCAAAGGAACCGAGCTCCTGCACAACTCCAGCAGGTCAGAGGTCACCGCAGCATCTCTCGCTCACGACACGCTCGCGCCACGTCCGGACCTGCTCAAATAAAGCTTTTCCTCTATCTCTGCAGGCTCTTCATTTGGCCGGACGGGAGTTTAGAGCTGCTCAACATCACTAAATCAGACGAAGGCAGATACACGTGCTTCGCAGAAAACGACCGAGGCCGAGCGAACAGCACCGGATCGCTGTTAGTCACGGGTACGACATGGAAACACAACACACACATGCTGTTCACCCTGGCAACCACATAGCAACACCCTAGCAACCACATAGCATCACTTTAGTAACCACCCAGAACACATCTGCTTTCTTGAATGGCCTCAAAACCTTCAATATGTTTCTCAAGTCAACAGAGATGCTTGTATTCTGGCTCACTCCTGCCCTCTGCTGCCACAAACACACAGCTGCACCTCTGCAGCTGACAGTGATCAATGAACAAGAGTCATGTGATTCCACTCATTTATTCAGATGAGTTTGTGTCTCTCTTTAGATGCCACTAAGATCACTCTGGCCCCGTCGAACGCTGACATCAACACCGGCGACAGCTCCAGGATGGAGTGTGCTGCGTCACATGACCCGACCCTCGACCTCACCTTTATCTGGTCCCTCGACGATCACGTCATTGACTTTGACCGCGACCGAGAGCATTACGATCACAAGATGGTGATGACAAAATTTATTGAGATTAATGAATCAAAACTATAACTATCGATAACTATATCAGCGTCCACACCAGCGGCTGATACGTTCTCTTTATATGAGCGAGCTGCAGTTTTGTCATCTGTCACTTTAAATGCTCAAGCTCTTAAAGCAGGATGGATTCTGATTGGCTGATAATGTTTTTATCATTCATCAATTGAAAAAAGTGATTACAGTGATATCGCTCCTCTGTGTCATTACAGTTGTGGCGACTCTCTATTCAGTCAAAACTTTATAGTTATAGTTATCGTTTACTGCAGTGAATGGATGTCTTGTGTGCGTCTCAAACATGAATTATCTCTTTCATCACCGCTGGTCAGGATGTTAATCAGGCCGGTCAGGCCGGGACGTCCAGCTCGGAGCTGCTGATCAGTAACGCACAGCTGAGACACGCGGGACGATACGCCTGTACGGCTCAGACGCCGGTGGACAACGTCACGTCCGCCGCAGAGCTGGTGGTGCGAGGTGAGACCGTATCCCAGAATGCTTTACTGCACACGTTGAGTGACAGAAACCCAGTGAACGTGTCAGTCTGCTGGGAATCTCTTATTGGAAATAAAAACACACATATACATATATCATCCAGCCTGGAGCCTTTGAGTTCTTCTTGAGATGTTTTGTATGAAATGTTTGAGATGTTGTTGAGATCTCCTGAGAATCTCCTCTCGCTCTCAGGTCCTCCAGGTCCTCCCGGCGGCGTGCGTGTGGATGAGGTGACGTCCAGCAGTGTGAGGGTGACGTGGAGTCACGGGACAGACAACCTGAGCCCTATCTCCAAATACAGCGTCCAGTACAGAGACGTGCGCGAGCAGCAGGACTGGAGAGACGCGTCCACCTGTCAGTACATCACCGCTCTTGAGATCAGTGTTCTCCATCAAACACTCGTATCTAAAGCAGTGCTTCTGTGTCTTCAGCTCCAGTCAATGTGGAGGGAAATGCAGAAATGGCCACCGTGATCAACCTGATGCCCTGGACGGAGTATGAGTTCAGAGTCACGGCCACCAACACGCTGGGAACCGGCCCGCCGAGCGACCCTTCACCCCGAATCACCACCAGAGAAGCCCGTGAGTCCCTTCTGTCCTCTCAGTAAACACCTTCAGTTCGTTTATCCCTCCCTCTGCATTCGGGTTCATTCTGAACAAGTGGTACATTCAAACGAATCTAATTAATTCCAGTAGAGTTAATCATTATCATCATGACCCGGGATGAAGAACATGTGGTCAGTTTCAGTCAATCCTCACTAGAACGGCTGCTGATAGTGATCTGATTAAACACTGAGAATTAAACCTCCTCCAGCAGAAACATAATTGCATAGCGACACCATAGTAACTGCAAATGCCTTAGCAACCGTGATCACGTCATCATGTATGTAGTGTTTGACTCGCTCTCTCTCTGTAGGGCCTGTCGTGGCTCCGTCTGACATCGGCGGAGGAGGCGGAGCCAGTCGGGAGCTCACCATCACATGGACGGTACCAGAGCTCACATTTATCACCATCTGTCTGAATAACAGCAAAACACTGTTTCTCTTGTCATTTAGACATCACCATCTCTCAGTCTTAGATAATGTCTCATTTGCATATTTAAATGGAAAGTATCTGAGTCATGTTCTGATCCGCAGCCGGTCCAGTCGCAGTACTACTACGGCAGTAACTTCGGCTACATCATCGCCTTCAAGCCTGAGAACGACTCCGAGTGGCTGCGAGTGACGGTCACCGACCCACAGGCCCGGAAGTACGTCCACAAAGACCCCAAAATCCCTCCGTCCACCAGGTTCGAGGTGAAGATGAAGGCCTTCAACAGTCAGGGCGAGGGTCCGTTCAGCCTCAGCGCCTTCATCTACTCGGCGCAGGACGGTGAGTGACGCTCCTGCAGACTGCCTCAGGTGACGCAGGTGAAGAAGCGTTCTGACGTGTGTGTGTGTGTGTGTCTCAGTGCCTGCGGACGCGCCCACCATCGCCGAGACCCGAGCGCTGTCGGCCACAGAAGCCGTGGTGACCTGGGTGCCGGTGGCGCTGCAGAGCGTGGAGGGTTACCAGGTACTGACCCGCCCGTCACACGACACTCCTTCACTGTTAAACTCCAGTTAAACTCCAGCGGGTGTTCTCCTTCAGGTCCGGTACTGGAGGGAGACGCTGGAGAACGAGGCGTCGGCGCAGCGGGTTCTGGTGCCGAGTCGAGAGAACCACACGCGTCTGGACAACATGAAGGCCGACTCGCATTACCTGATCGAGGTGCGGGCGTACAACGGCGCCGGGTACGGACCCGCCAGCCAGAGACACAGGATCCACACCAAGAAAGCCCGTGAGTCTGACAGAATCTGACGAAATACTCCAAATCATCATATTAGAATGATTTCTGAAGGATCATGTGACACTGAAGACTGGAGTAATGATGCTGAAAATTCAGCTTTGATCACAGGAATAAATTACACTTGACTATATATTCACATAGAAAACTGCTGATTTACACTGGAATAATATTTCACTGTTTTTACTGTATTTTTGATCAAATAAATGTAGCCTTGGTGAGCAGAAGAGACTCTTTCAGAAACATTAAAAATGTTACATTAAAAAGTTTCTCTATACGTAAGGAACAGAGTGCTTCATAAGGGGATCATATTCGGGATATTTAACATCAAAATGTTTGTAAACCTCTGATTTTAAGAGATAAACTGTAAATAACTAAAGTACGATCTTCAGATGGGTTTCTGGTCTGATTGTGTTCCTCAGCTCCGAGTCGGCCTCCTAAGATCACCGGCACAAAGATGCACTACAGCGGCACGTCCATCAACATCGCCTGGGAGAAGGTGCAGTCGCTGGCCAACGAGTCGACGGTGGCCGGATATAAGGTCAGAAAGAGACGATGCTCCGCTGACCTGCTGCTCTCGTGTGCTTCAGTTAAACATACATACACGTATCTCAAAGATTTGACAATAAATATGAGATGAAGAGTGAATATTCATGACCAGTCTTAAAAATCTTAAACATTGCATCATGCATCTTTCTGAAATAATAATGAACTTGTTCCTTTACACAATTACATCATCAGTTCTGAATAAAACATGTTTTTCCTCCATGTCCATTTAACAATATATAATGAAGTTCAACTGCAGTTTTGAGTGTAAATCAGGCAGGAACATTAAACATTAAACATTCCTGCATTTCACTGAAGTTTCTAGTCAGACGTTTTGACCTGCTGTCCTTCAGAATAATCATACTTGCTGTTTTAGGCGTTTAAGAAGCCATTGAGATATAATGTCAAATATCCATGTCTAACAATCATTTCAAAACTGTGATAATATTGACAGCCAACTCATCATTGCTCTGGTCTTTTCTTCTCTATTGTGTCGTATATCCGAGTGAAACGCTTCTCAAACAAGAACAAATGTAGGGCGGGGCTTGATTTTGTCTGTGGGGAATTGATTGGATGGTTGTGGTTTGCTATTGGTGGATCTCATGTGAGTGACAGGTTGCCCCGCCCTCATCATCAGAGAAGAGAAGAGATGCTGCAGGAGGAAGGAGAAGATATTCTGATTCAAGATTACCAGGAACATGAATTGTATTTCCTAACACGACTGTATTTCTGATATAAGCTGCTGCTTTGATTCACATTTAATCATAGTTGTGATTCTCTCAGCTCTTGACGTATCCCTGCTCTCCCTCAGGTCCTGTACCGGAAGGAGGGGCAGCCCAGCGGGACGCTCTACACCACAGAGAAGCAGTCCATCGATCTGCCCCTGATGAAGGACGATTACCTGGTGGAGGTGCGAGCACACAGCGAGGGTGGAGACGGGGCCGTCGCTCAAGTGCGCATCGCAGGTACAGCGTCCTGATTCAGTTCAGTTCA
Source organism: Chanodichthys erythropterus (assembly GCF_024489055.1). Lineage (NCBI taxonomy): Eukaryota > Metazoa > Chordata > Actinopteri > Cypriniformes > Xenocyprididae > Chanodichthys > Chanodichthys erythropterus. The sequence goes on along the minus strand of NC_090244.1, from coordinate 152,359 downwards.
GTGTTGATTCAGTTCAGTGTTGTTTCAGTTCAGTTCAATTTTAATTCAGTTCAATGTTGATTCAGTTCAGTTCAGTGTTGATTCAGTTTAGTTCAATGTTGATTCAGTTCAGTTCAATGTTAAAGGTCCCGTTCTTCGTGATCCCATGTTTCAAACTTTAGTTAGTGTGTAATGTTGTTGTTAGAGTATAAATAAAATCTGTAAAATTTTAAAGCTCAAAGTTCAATGCCAAGCGAGATATTTTATTTAACAGAAGTCGCCTACATTGAACGGCCAGTTTGGACTACATCCCTCTACTTCCTTCTTTAATGACGTCACTAAAACAGTTTTTTAACTAACCTCCGCCCACAGGAATACACAAGAGTTGCGTTTGTAGAGTGTGTCTGTCGCCATGTCGTCGAAATGCTGTTATTTTCATCCCGCAGTCCAATCACCGGGTCAGATTCCGGCTCAAATTGATAGGGTAAAATTAAAGACATGTTTACAATAACACTGAGCGCGTGCATCTCCACGTTATGGTAAGAGGCGTGACCTTTCCGGGCAAGGTTCGCTAAGCTGCTGTCGAATCACAACACAGGAACCGCTGGCACAATCAGAACTCGTTACGTATTTCTGAAGGAGGGACTTCATAGAACAAGGAAGTCATCAGCCCGTTATGACGGTGGAAACAGCGGTATACAGATAAGTAAATTATGTGAAAAATACTGTGTTTTTTTACACGCGAAACATGAACATGTTATATTGCACACTATAAACGCAATCAAAGCTTCAAAAAACCACGAAAAACGGGACCTTTAATTCAGTTCAATGTTGATTCAGTTTAGTTCAATGTTGATTCAGTTTAGTTCAGTGTTGATTCAGTTTAGTTCAATGTTGATTCAGTTCAGTTCAGTGTTGATTCAGTTCAGTGTTGATTCAGTTCAGTGTTGTTTCAGTTCAGTTCAGTATTGGTTCAGTTCAATGTTGTTTCAGTTCAGTTCAATGTTGATTCAGTTCAGTGTTGATTCAGTTCAATGTTGATTCAGTTCAATGTTGATTCAGTTTAGTTCAATGTTGATTCAGTTCAGTGTTGATTCAGTTCAGTGTTGGTTAAGTTCAGTGTTGTTTCAGTTAAGTTCAATGTTGGTTCAGTTCAGTGTTGATTCAGTTCAGTTCAGTGTTGATTCAGTTCAGTTCAATGTTGATTCAGTTCAGTGTTGATTCAGTTCAATGTTGATTCAGTTCAATGTTGATTCAGTTTAGTTCAATGTTGATTCAGTTCAGTGTTGATTCAGTTCAGTGTTGATTCAGTTCAGTTCAGTGTTGGTTAAGTTCAGTGTTGTTTCAGTTAAGTTCAATGTTGGTTCAGTTCAGTGTTGATTCAGTTCAATGTTGATTCAGTTTAGTTCAGTGTTGATTCAGTTTAGTTCAATGTTGGTTCAGTTCAATGTTGATTCAGTTTAGTTCAGAGTTGATTCAGTTTAGTTCAGTGTTGATTCAGTTCAGTTCAGTGTTGATTTAGTTCAGTTCAATGTTAGTTCAGTTCAGTGTTAATTTAGTTCAGTTCAATGTTGATTCAGTTTAGTTCAGTGTTGATTCAGTTCAGTTCAATGTTGATTCAGTTCAGTTCAGTGTTGATTCAGTTTAGTTCAATGTTGATTCAGTTCAGTTCAGTGTTGATTCAGTTCAGTGTTGATTCAGTTCAGTGTTGATTTAGTTCAGTTCAATGTTGATTCAGTTTAGTTCAGTGTTGATTCAGTTCAGTTCAGTGTTGTTTCAGTTCAGTTCAGTATTGGTTCAGTTCAGTGTTGTTTCAGTTCAGTTCAATGTTGATTCAGTTCAGTGTTGATTCAGTTCAATGTTGATTCAGTTTAGTTCAATGTTGATTCAGTTCAGTTCAGTGTTGGTTAAGTTCAGTGTTGTTTCAGTTAAGTTCAATGTTGATTCAGTTCAGTTCAGTGTTGATTCAGTTCAATGTTGATTCAGTTTAGTTCAGTGTTGATTCAGTTTAGTTCAATGTTGATTCAGTTCAGTTCAGTGTTGATTCAGTTCAGTGTTGATTCAGTTCAGTGTTGTTTCAGTTCAGTTCAGTATTGGTTCAGTTCAATGTTGTTTCAGTTCAGTTCAATGTTGATTCAGTTCAGTGTTGATTCAGTTCAATGTTGATTCAGTTCAATGTTGATTCAGTTTTTTCAATGTTGATTCAGTTCAGTGTTGATTCAGTTCAGTGTTGGTTAAGTTCAGTGTTGTTTCAGTTAAGTTCAATGTTGGTTCAGTTCAGTGTTGATTCAGTTCAGTTCAGTGTTGATTCAGTTCAGTTCAATGTTGATTCAGTTCAATGTTGATTCAGTTCAATGTTGATTCAGTTCAATGTTGATTCAGTTTAGTTCAATGTTGATTCAGTTCAGTGTTGATTCAGTTCAGTGTTGATTCAGTTCAGTTCAGTGTTGGTTAAGTTCAGTGTTGTTTCAGTTAAGTTCAATGTTGGTTCAGTTCAGTGTTGATTCAGTTCAATGTTGATTCAGTTTAGTTCAGTGTTGATTCAGTTTAGTTCAATGTTGGTTCAGTTCAATGTTGATTCAGTTTAGTTCAGAGTTGATTCAGTTTAGTTCAGTGTTGATTCAGTTCAGTTCAGTGTTGATTTAGTTCAGTTCAATGTTAGTTCAGTTCAGTGTTAATTTAGTTCAGTTCAATGTTGATTCAGTTTAGTTCAGTGTTGATTCAGTTCAGTTCAATGTTGATTCAGTTCAGTTCAGTGTTGATTCAGTTTAGTTCAATGTTGATTCAGTTCAGTTCAGTGTTGATTCAGTTCAGTGTTGATTCAGTTCAGTGTTGATTCAGTTCAGTGTTGTTTCAGTTCAGTTCAGTATTGGTTCAGTTCAGTGTTGTTTCAGTTCAGTTCAATGTTGATTCAGTTCAATGTTGATTCAGTTCAGTGTTGATTCAGTTCAATGTTGATTCAGTTTAGTTCAATGTTGATTCAGTTCAGTTCAGTGTTGGTTAAGTTCAGTGTTGTTTCAGTTAAGTTCAATGTTGATTCAGTTCAGTTCAGTGTTGATTCAGTTCAATGTTGATTCAGTTTAGTTCAGTGTTGATTCAGTTTAGTTCAATGTTGGTTCAGTTCAATGTTGATTCAGTTTAGTTCAGAGTTGATTCAGTTTAGTTCAGTGTTGATTCAGTTCAGTTCAGTGTTGATTTAGTTCAGTTCAATGTTAGTTCAGTTCAGTGTTAATTTAGTTCAGTTCAATGTTGATTCAGTTTAGTTCAGTGTTGATTCAGTTCAGTTCAATGTTGATTCAGTTCAGTTCAGTGTTGATTCAGTTCAATGTTGATTCAGTTCAATGTTGATTAAGTTTAGTTCAGTGTAGATTCAGTTCAATGTTGATTCAGTTTAGTTCATAGTTGATTCAGTTTAGTTCAGTGTTGATTCAGTTCAGTTCAGTGTTGATTTAGTTCAGTTCAATGTTAGTTCAGTTCAGTGTTAATTTAGTTCAGTTCAATGTTGATTCAGTTCAGTTCAGTGTTGATTCAGTTAAGTTCAATGTTGATTCAGTTCAGTTCAGTGTTGATTCAGTTCAATGTTGATTCAGTTCAATGTTGATTAAGTTTAGTTCAGTGTAGATTCAGTTTAGTTCAATGTTGGTTCAGTTCAATGTTGATTCAGTTTAGTTCAGAGTTGATTCAGTTTAGTTCAGTGTTGATTCAGTTCAGTTCAGTGTTGATTTAGTTCAGTTCAGTGTTAATTTAGTTCAGTTCAATGTTGATTCGGTTCAGTTCAGTGTTGATTCAGTTAAGTTCAATGTTGATTCAGTTCAGTTCAGTGTTGATTCAGTTCAATGTTGATTCAGTTCAATGTTGATTAAGTTTAGTTCAGTGTAGATTCAGTTTAGTTCAATGTTGGTTCAGTTCAATGTTGATTCAGTTTAGTTCAGTGTTGATTCAGTTCAGTTCAGTGTTGATTTAGTTCAGTTCAATGTTAGTTCAGTTCAGTGTTAATTTAGTTCAGTTCAATGTTGATTCAGTTTAGTTCAGTGTTGATTCAGTTCAGTTCAATGTTGATTCAGTTCAGTTCAGTGTTGATTCAGTTCAGTATTGTTTCAGTTCAGTTCAATGTTGATTCAGTTCAGTGTTGATTCAGTTCAATGTTGATTCAGTTCAGTTCAGTGTTGATTCAGTTTAGTTCAGAGTTGATTCAGTTCAGTTCAGTGTTGATTTAGTTCAGTTCAATGTTGATTCAGTTCAGTTCAGTGTTAATTTAGTTCAGTTCAATGTTGATTCAGTTTAGTTCAGTGTTAATTCAGTTCAGTTCAATGTTGATTCAGTTCAGTTCAGTGTTGATTCAGTTTAGTTCAGAGTTGATTCAGTTTAGTTCAGTCTTGATTCAGTTCAGTTCAGTGTTGATTTAGTTCAGTTCAATGTTGATTCAGTTCAGTTCAGTGTTAATTTAGTTCAGTTCAGTGTTGATTCAGTTTAGTTCAGTGTTAATTCAGTTCAGTTCAATGTTGATTCAGTTCAGTTCAGTGTTGATTTAGTTCAGTTCAATGTTGATTCAGTTCAGTTCAGTGTTAATTTAGTTCAGTTCAGTGTTGATTCAGTTTAGTTCAATGTTGATTCAGTTCAGTTCAGTGTTGATTCAGTTTAGTTCAGTGTTGATTCAGTTCAGTTCAGTGTTGATTCAGTTCAGTTCAGTGTTGATTTAGTTCAGTTCAATGTTGATTTAGTTCAGTTCAGTGTTGATTCAGTTTAGTTCAGTGTTAATTCAGTTCAGTTCAATGTTGATTCAGTTCAGTTCAGTGTTGATTTAGTTCAGTTCAATGTTGATTCAGTTCAGTTCAGTGTTAATTTAGTTCAGTTCAGTGTTGATTCAGTTTAGTTCAGTGTTAATTCAGTTCAGTTCAATGTTGATTCAGTTCAGTTCAGTGTTGATTTAGTTCAGTTCAATGTTGATTCTGTTCAGTTCAGTGTTAATTTAGTTCAGTTCAGTGTTGATTCAGTTTAGTTCAGTGTTGATTCAGTTCAGTTCAATGTTGATTCAGTTTAGTTCAATGTTGGATGGACAATAATTTCCTTCAACTAAATCAGAAGAAGACTGATGTTATGTTGTTAGGCCCTTTACACCTTTTAAATAACATAAGTTCTACCCTAGGCCCCCTTCAAGATAACATTTGTGATAAAGTTAAAAATCTGGGAGTTACCCTTGACCCTGAGTTAAAATTTGATAAACAAATCAACTCTGTAGTTAGAGCCAGTTTTCTGCAGCTTAGGGGACTTCGCAAGCTGAAAAATATTCTGAGCTTTAGTGATTTGGAGACTGTTATTCATGCGTTTATTTCAACCAGGCTGGATTATTGCAATGCTCTTTATGCTGAAATAAATCAGTCCTCGCTTCCGCGATTACAACTAGTACAGAATGCTGCGGCTCGTTTTTTAACAGGGACAAAAAAGAGAGAACATATTACACCTGTGCTGTCGTCACTTCATTGGCTACCCGTTCGTTTCAGAGTTGATTTTAAGGTTTTGGTATTTGTATTTAAATCAATTCATGGTCTTGCCCCTTCTTATATTTCAGAACTTATCCATTCGTATTCCCCTGTGACAACGCTCAGATCTTCAACCCAGATGATATTAAATGTTCCAAAATCCCGACTTAAATCCAAAGGTGACAGAGCTTTCTCAGTTCACGGTCCTAAGCTCTGGATTTCCCTACCTGTGTCTAATAGACTTTCCCCTTCTCTTTCTACATTTAAATCTTCTCGCAAAACATACTTTTTTCTCAGGCATATGTGTAATAAATTTGATATAAAGTTTTTAGCCTTAATTATTGTTTTATATTGCATGATGTTCCTGTCTTAATTTTATTACTTTTGTTTGTTTTCTTTTGATATTTTATTATTAATGTTTAAATTGTATTGTATGAGGATGTTTTGTTTGGTATATTGTGCAGCACTTTGGTCAGCATTTATGCTGTTTTAAAGGGCTCTATAAATAAACTTGACTTTCACCTTGACTTGACCTTGGTTCAGTTCAGTGTTGATTCAGTTTAGTTCAGTGTTGATTCAGTTTAGTTCAGTGTTGATTCAGTTCAGTTCAATGTTGATTCAGTTCAATGAAGATTCAGTTTAGTTCAGTGTTGATTCAGTTTAGTTCAGTGTTGATTCAGTTTAGTTCAATGTTGGTTCAGTTCAATGTTGATTCAGTTTAGTTCAGTGTTGATTCAGTTCAGTTCAGTGTTATTTAGTTCAGTTCAATGTTGATTCAGTTCAATGTTGATTCAGTTCAGTTCAGTGTTGATTCAGTTCAATGTTGATTCAGTTTAGTTCAGTGCTGATTCAGTTTAGTTCAGTGTTGATTCAGTTTAGTTCAATGTTGGTTCAGTTTAATGTTGATTTAGTTCAGTTCAGTGTTGATTCAGTTCAGTTCAATGTTGATTCAGTTCAATGTTGATTCAGTTCAGTTCAGTGTTGATTCAGTTCAGTTCAACGTTGATTCAGTTCAGTGTTGATTCAGTTTAGTTCAGTGTTGATTCAGTTTAGTTCAGTGTTGATTCAGTTCAGTTCAATGTTGATTCAGTTCAATGTTGATTCAGTTCAATGTTGATTCAGTTTAGTTCAGTGTTGATTCAGTTTAGTTCAGTGTTGATTCAGTTCAGTTCAGTGTTAATTTAGTTCAGTTCAGTGTTGATTCAGTTTAGTTCAGTGTTAATTCAGTTCAGTTCAATGTTGATTCAGTTCAGTTCAGTGTTGATTCAGTTTAGTTCAGTGTTGATTCAGTTCAGTTCAGTGTTGATTTAGTTCAGTTCAATGTTGATTCAGTTCAGTTCAGTGTTAATTTAGTTCAGTTCAGTGTTGATTCAGTTTAGTTCAGTGTTAATTCAGTTCAGTTCAATGTTTATTCAGTTCAGTTCAGTGTTGATTTAGTTCAGTTCAATGTTGATTCAGTTCAGTTCAGTGTTAATTTAGTTCAGTTCAGTGTTGATTCAGTTTAGTTCAGTGTTAATTCAGTTCAGTTCAATGTTGATTCAGTTCAGTTCAGTGTTGATTTAGTTCAGTTCAATGTTGATTCTGTTCAGTTCAGTGTTAATTTAGTTCAGTTCAGTGTTGATTCAGTTTAGTTCAGTGTTAATTCAGTTCAGTTCAATGTTGATTCAGTTTAGTTCAATGTTGGATGGACAATAATTTCCTTCAACTAAATCAGAAGAAGACTGATGTTATGTTGTTAGGCCCTTTACACCTTTTAAATAACATAAGTTCTACCCTAGGCCCCCTTCAAGATAACATTTGTGATAAAGTTCAAAATCTGGGAGTTACCCTTGACCCTGAGTTAAAATTTGATAAACAAATCAACTCTGTAGTTAGAGCCAGTTTTCTGCAGCTTAGGGGACTTCGCAAGCTGAAAAATATTCTGAGCTTTAGTGATTTGGAGACTGTTATTCATGCGTTTATTTCAACCAGGCTGGATTATTGCAATGCTCTTTATGCTGAAATAAATCAGTCCTCGCTTCCGCGATTACAACTAGTACAGAATGCTGCGGCTCGTTTTTTAACAGGGACAAAAAAGAGAGAACATATTACACCTGTGCTGTCGTCACTTCATTGGCTACCCGTTCGTTTCAGAGTTGATTTTAAGGTTTTGGTATTTGTATTTAAATCAATTCATGGTCTTGCCCCTTCTTATATTTCAGAACTTATCCATTCGTATTCCCCTGTGACAACGCTCAGATCTTCAACCCAGATGATATTAAATGTTCCAAAATCCCGACTTAAATCCAAAGGTGACAGAGCTTTCTCAGTTCACGGTCCTAAGCTCTGGATTTCCCTACCTGTGTCTAATAGACTTTCCCCTTCTCTTTCTACATTTAAATCTTCTCGCAAAACATACTTTTTTCTCAGGCATATGTGTAATAAATTTGATATAAAGTTTTTAGCCTTAATTATTGTTTTATATTGCATGATGTTCCTGTCTTAATTTTATTACTTTTGTTTGTTTTCTTTTGATATTTTATTATTAATGTTTAAATTGTATTGTATGAGGATGTTTTGTTTGGTATATTGTGCAGCACTTTGGTCAGCATTTATGCTGTTTTAAAGGGCTCTATAAATAAACTTGACTTTCACCTTGACTTGACCTTGGTTCAGTTCAGTGTTGATTCAGTTTAGTTCAGTGTTGATTCAGTTCAGTTCAATGTTGATTCAGTTCAATGTTGATTCAGTTCAATGTTGATTCAGTTTAGTTCAGTGTTGATTCAGTTTAGTTCAATGTTGGTTCAGTTCAATGTTGATTCAGTTTAGTTCAGTGTTGATTCAGTTCAGTTCAGTGTTATTTAGTTCAGTTCAATGTTGATTCAGTTCAATGTTGATTCAGTTCAGTGTTGATTCAGTTCAGTTCAGTGTTATTTAGTTCAGTTCAATGTTGATTCAGTTCAATGTTGATTCAGTTCAGTGTTGATTCAGTTCAATGTTGATTCAGTTTAGTTCAGTGCTGATTCAGTTTAGTTCAGTGTTGATTCAGTTTAGTTCAATGTTGGTTCAGTTTAATGTTGATTTAGTTCAGTTCAGTGTTGATTCAGTTCAGTTCAATGTTGATTCAGTTCAATGTTGATTCAGTTCAGTTCAGTGTTGATTCAGTTCAGTTCAACGTTGATTCAGTTCAGTGTTGATTCAGTTTAGTTCAGTGTTGATTCAGTTTAGTTCAGTGTTGATTCAGTTCAGTTCAATGTTGATTCAGTTCAATGTTGATTCAGTTTAGTTCAGTGTTGATTCAGTTTAGTTCAGTGTTGATTCAGTTTAGTTCAGTGTTGATTCAGTTTAGTTCAATGTTGGTTCAGTTCAATGTTGATTCAGTTCAGTTCAGTGTTGATTCAGTTCAATGTTGATTCAGTTTAGTTCAGTGTTGATTCAGTTCAGTTCAATGTTGATTCAGTTCAGTTCAGTGTTGATTCAGTTTAGTTCAATGTTGATTCAGTTCAGTTCAGTGTTGATTCAGTTCAGTGTTGATTCAGTTCAGTTCAGTGTTGATTCAGTTCAGTGTTGATTCAGTTCAGTTCAACGTTGATTCAGTTCAGTGTTGATTCAGTTCAGTTCAGTGCTGATTCAGTTTAGTTCAATGTTGGTTCAGTTCAATGTTGATTCAGTTCAGTTCAGTGTTGATTCAGTTCAGTTCAATGTTGATTCAGTTCAATGTTGATTCAGTTTAGTTCAATGTTGGTTCAGTTTAATGTTGATTCAGTTTAGTTCAGTGTTGATTCAGTTCAGTTCAGTGTTATTTAGTTCAGTTCAATGTTGATTCAGTTCAATGTTGATTCAGTTTAGTTCAGTGTTGATTCAGTTCAGTTCAGTGTTGATTCAGTTCAGTTCAATGTTGATTCAGCTCAATGTTGATTCAGTTCAGTGTTGATTCAGTTCAGTTCAGTGCTGATTCAGTTTAGTTCAATGTTGGTTCAGTTCAATGTTGATTCAGTTCAGTTCAGTGTTGATTCAGTTCAGTTCAATGTTGATTCAGTTCAATGTTGATTCAGTTTAGTTCAGTGTTGATTCAGTTTAGTTCAATGTTGGTTCAGTTCAATGTTGATTCAGTTTAGTTTAGTGTTGATTCAGTTCAGTGTTGATTCAGTTCAGTGTTGATTCAGTTCAGTTCAGTGTTGATTCAGTTTAGTTCAGTGTTGATTCAGTTTAGTTCAATGTTGGTTCAGTTCAATGTTGATTCAGTTTAGTTCAGTGTTGATTCAGTTCAGTGTTGATTCAGTTCAGTTCAGTGTTGATTCAGTTCAGTTCAATGTTGATTCAGTTCAATGTTGATTCAGTTTAGTTCAGTGCTGATTCAGTTTAGTTCAATGTTGGTTCAGTTCAATGTTGATTCAGTTCAGTTCAATGTTGATTCAGTTCAGTTCAATGTTGATTCAGTTCAGTTCGATGTTGATTCAGTTTAGTTCAGTGCTAGTTCAGTTCAATGTTGATTCAGTTCAGTTCAATGTTGATTCAGTTCAGTTCAATGTTGATTCAGTTCAGTTCGATGTTGATTCAGTTTAGTTCAGTGCTAGTTCAGTGTTGATTCAGTTCAGTTCAGTGTTGATTCAGTTCAGTTCGATGTTGATTCAGTTCATGTGTGTGTGTGTGTTTTCTGATGATGTGTGTGTGTGTGTGTGCAGGTGCGGCAGGAGCTCTGGCGTCTCTCGGCCTCTTCTCGCTGCTCCTCGTGGCTCTGCTGAGTTTGATCCTCTGAATGTAGATTCATCCTGATTCAATGAAGCTGAACTCTCACGGATGAAACGCGCTCATATTCCTGAGTCCGTCCGGACTGAAGATTCAGGACAGAGCGTGTGTTCAATGTCAGTTCAATATGCCTTACAACATCTCATCTCTGATTGGTCCAGCGGGAGCTGCCACAGGAAGTGCTGCTGCGAGACTTCCTGTGAGGTTCAGCGGGGACGGATCAGCGTTTGAGCGTCTCATGTTTGTCTTCATGTCGTCGTCAGATCAGTGGCTTTCTCTTATTTCTGTGACGGATACAGTCAAAGCAAAGCAACAATTCATTCACTTTTACTGGTTTATTATATATGCAATAATTTATATAGATATTGGTCTATTCGATATTGTATCTGTTTTTATATTAGCATATCTCTAGATTTTTTAATTAGGACTATAATTTCTGCATTGGAGCGTCAGCGGCTGAATGAGACGGACGTTTGTGTTTGTTTTCAATCTAATGAAATATGATCAGCTGATGTAAACGAATGCGTGTGTGAATCAGATGAATATAATGATCATGTGATGATTTATAATTGATTCATTAGCACTGATTCCTGAGCACAAACGCTTGTTTTGACTGTATCGTTCTGTCGTTCGCAGGTGATTTGTGATGAATGTCATTGAACTGCGTTTTATTTTCATAATAATGTTTGTAACGGTCGCTAACTTTAATGAACATCAGTCTGTTTATATTCAAACAAAAACTGATTCATTCCAGTCCTGAATCATTCGCTCTGGAGCGTTTGCTGAAATATATGATTTGTGTTGGAGTCATCATCTGATGATAGAGTGTATTTTGTGTTCTGATCAGGAGAAACTCGTATCAGGATCAGAAGCGTCTTGTTTTTCATGAAGCAGTGGTTTCAAGTGTTTCTCCTGGTTGAAGTGCTTTTGCTCCTGATCTGCGTCTGCGTGAGAGAGTTTTGCCAAATGCATGGATGCCTTGAGCTTTAGCGGCCTGCAGTTACTCAGAGGCCAGATGCATGATGGGATTGAATGGACTGATCTTCATACTCATTGGTTCAGTTCAAGCACAGGTCAGACTCTTTAACTAGACTAACCTGTCAGTGATTACCTGCTTCATTCAATTAAACTTTATAGAGACCAAACAAACTCGTCTGCTGTGTTTCTCATTGAATCGATCTGTTCTTCTCAATCTCAGTCAGATTGAATAGATTTTTTTATAAACAACTTATCTTGTAACGTGTCTTTAATTTTTGTTGTATATGTAGTAGAATTTATAATGACAAATCTTTTAACTACTGGTTGGATTGTTAAAGAGGGGTCATCAGTAAGTATTTTCAAGGCTTCTCACTGTAATTCTATTAAATTTTATGCACTATACTTTGAGATTCCTGCAACCACTGATTTTCATAATTTCTACAAGTCTAAAAGGTATTCACCCAATGCAAACCAGCACATTTGGCATGACCAATCCACCTAACCAGAGCAAACCCACACTGACACTGAGAACATGCAAACTCCACACAGAAAGGACTCTTGGCTTAGCCAGGATAAATGATACACTTTGTCTCACAAAAAGTAACAATTCAACATTAACCCATGAATGGATTGGTATGGTTAAAAGGTACAAATTATAATCCTTTAGTCAATACTGTGGTCTGTTCACCAAATCAACGAGAAGATGATGCTGGGGAAAAGAATCAGAATGAACTTTATTGCCAAGTATGTTTACACACACAAGGAATTTGTCTTGGTGACAGAAGAAGCTTCCAGTGCAGAAGAAAGTACAGACATACTGTAATTCTATTAGATTTATAAGATTATCATTCACGTCGGCACTAATGATGTCCGAATCATTAAATTCAGAATAGATCACTAAAATTAACATTAAAGAGGTGTGTGAACTCGCAAGTATGATGTCAGACACTGTAATTTGCTCTGGCCCTCTTCCTGTTGAGTGATGAGATACTTAGCAGACTCAATCATCACTCAATGGCTGGCTGTCTAAGTGGTGTCCACAGAATAATATAGGGTTCATAAGCTATGCATTTTGGGATATCGCATAAAAAAATGCTGGATATAAACAAGATGCACATAAATTCTAAAAATGCGTATAAAAAACATATGCGCTCAAATGAGTGGGATACATTTTTTATGCGACACAAAAACATGCTTGTAAACTACGATCTGTCTATCTATCTGTCTATCTGTCAATCTGTCTATCTATCTGTCTATCTGTCTGTCTGGATTGGTTTGATAATGGTATAATTTTTGTTCAGCACCTATGCTAGTTTATGTTAAATGTATTTCATCAAGCATCAGAGAGCAGGGGTCCAGTCCAGGTTCCCGTGTATTTGATTGTATTTCACAATGTCAGTGTAGTTTCATCGGGTCCATGTTTTGACGTCATGCTTTCTGCTCACTTCCTACTCTTCCTATTATATTTCCCACTCGAGTGCACGGAAGTGAATGCGTTTCGTAAAATTCGGTCTCTGAATTTCATTAAATTTTAAAGTTGAATATCCAGACCAGTGAAATCAAAAACGCGCAACTTAAAATCGCTCTGATGAAGTAGGTTATTGTTATTTTCTGAGTTTCACTTTTCTCTCTTTAGTGTTTAGTGACGTCTGATGCGTTGGACTGATTTACTGTATGGTTGGTCTGACATTCGTCTTCTCAGAAGTCATTCTGTGACTGTAAACTTCTTTTGTTGACAGAACAAGAGGATGATGGCAAATACTTCACTCAAAGGTGAGTGCTGAAAACACATTTGTTACAGTTACTACTGCGACACAGCATACAGTCAAATTTTTTTCCCCTTTTCCCTTAAAAATTGCTAAATTTCATAATAATTACAAAGAAACGGAAAGTAACATTGCAAAACATACTCAATGTTTAATCTTACAAATCTTTTGAGATCTGTGCTGTAATTGCGATGGATCAGTAGTCCACTGTCATTTCCTGCTGCTCCAAACAGAAAGTGCTTTCAGATAATCATGACTGGCGAGATTTTCTTGCACAAAGATGACAGTTTTTAACTCTCCTTGTTTGTTTAATATAACACTAATTTCTCATAAGTAGTAACATTAAAATTATGCACTTGGCTGTGGGGGTTATTTTTTGTTGTTGTTTGTTTGTTTGTTTTTTTGCCATCTGGTGGAAAAAAGAACAATAACATAAATATCATGTCAAAATCATGTCATGAAAACGATGGCCAGCAGATGGCTGATGTGTTCTCTGCAGCTACTGTGAAAGAATTCTAGATTTGTGAAAGAAAATATACATTTGGATATTTTAGACATTATTCTACTGTTATTTGTCAAAGATTAGTACTTGTTTTTATCCCTCTGAAGTGCAAGTTCAGTGTGTGTGTGTGTGTGTGTGTGTGTGTGTGTGTGTAAGTGGTTTTGAAATCGGTCGAAAATGACCGAACCACTTGGGAGGGTTAAACTACTAGAGTCATTTTGATCAAATCTGAATCAGAACAAAAAGACGTCACCATTCATCTGCCAAAACAGGCGTTTGCATTACATCGTGTGTCTGTAAAGATTTTAGCTTTGTTTTCTCTTCTTTTAGATCATCTTAAGGTGAAATTGCTCATTAGTATTAATGCCCGTTTGAACTAAGCGCTCCATCTTGGAGGTTCAATTGTATCTGTTTCCATTTGAAACTGTCTGTTTCTTTCCATGAAGGAGAATCCAGCTCCCTGATGCCAATGAGGATTGTTCTGCTGGGATTTCAGAATGCAGGGAAAAGTTCAGCAGGAAACACAATCCTAGACAGACGGGACTTTGAGTCGAAGAGAAGTCTGGAGTGTGTGGTCAGACAGGGACAGGTGAACGGCAGGCCGCTGACTGTGGTTGAAGCTCCAGGCTGGTCAGTTGGACAGACAGACGACAGTACTGAGTTACTCAAACGGGAGATTGTGATCAGCCCAGGTCTGTGCCCTCCAGGTCCACACGCTTTCCTTATAGTCGTACCTGTAAACATCTCGTTCACCGAGGCTCACAGGACATCAGCGGCGGAGCATCTTGAGCTGCTCGGTACGAGGGTCTGGCCTCATGTTATGGTGTTATTCATTGATGGAGGACACCTGGGAAACAGATCCATAGAGATGCACATTGAGTGTGAGGGCGGCGCCCTCCAGTGGCTGCTGGAGAAATGCGGCAACAGATATCATGTTCTCAACAGCAAGCGGACCCGTGACGGCACTCAGGTCACAGACCTGCTGGACAAGATCGAGGAGATGGTGGCTGGAAATGATGAACACCACTATTACATAGACCTCAATACTGAAGAAGCAGAGAAGCAGAAAAAGGAGGCAAGGGAGAGAGCGAGACAGAGAGAGATAAAAGCCCAGAAGAAGAGAGTAAAAATCAGAGAACAGATGGGTGAGTTTACCAAGAAAGAAGTCAAATGACTTTTACTATAACCATGTTTTTGTCTACAGTCATTGCCCATTTGTGTAGATAAAGTCTAATCAGCTTTATTTCTACAGCGCTTTATACAGTACAGATTGTTCCAAAACAGCTTCACAGTGACAAACAGGAAAATAACAGAATCAGTAATGCAAACTTCATCAGATTTGAGACTAATTCAGCCTTACAGAATGGTGTAGAACCAGTACCGTAGGATCAGTAATATTTAATGGTGTCCCCAACTAAAGCCATGCTCAGACTACAGGAGTTTTTAAATCTTAACCAATTGTGAAATCTGGTTGCATCACATCATTACCAGATAACCCCCCCAACAAAAAGAAAAATCTCAGGAGCATAAATTGGGCATAAATGGGCCTGAAACTCCTGCAGTCTGAGCCTGGCTGAGCAGAGGCGACAGTGACCAGGAACCCAAACTCCATCAGGTGACAGAATGGAAGAAAAACCTTGGGAGAAACCAGAGTCTGGTATTAAAATTAATATTTTAAGTGGGTGCTTTCATAAAAACATAATTTGCTTTATTAGTTATGTTTGTATATCATGTAAATGGATCGTTCCTATGTATGTCTGCATTACTTTCTTCTGCGCTGGGATCTCCTGTCACCAATTCATTGTGTGTGTAAACATACAAACATCATTCTGATTTTGTGTCTGGACTCAGGTCACACACAGAAGCTGTCCGAGATCAGGCTGGTGCTGATGGAGCACGGAGCACCTGGAAACAGTTCTGCAGGAAACTTCATCCTGGGCAAGAAGGAGTTTGAGTCCAGAAGAAGTGCAGAGTGTGTGAAGAGGCAGGGAGAGGCGGCAGGCAGAAAGATCACTCTGGTCGAAGTCCCCGACTGGTGCAAGAACAGAGAAATCACAGAGAGCTGCCAGTTACTTCAGCAGGAGATCGTCCTCAGCACGTCTCTGTGTGCTCCAGGACCCCACGCTATATTACTGAGCGTACGCACAGACGTGGCCTTCAGAGAAGCCGACAGGAGCGTGATCGAGGGACATGTAGAGCTACTCGGAGAGAGAGTCTGGAGGCACATCATTGTGCTGTTCACCTCTGAGAACTACCTAGAGGACACACCCATAGAGATGCACATTGAGAGCGAAGGTGGCGCCCTCTGCTGGCTGCTGGAGAAATGCGGCCACAGATACCATGTTCTCAACACTGAGAGAAGACATGCTGGCGTTCAAGTCCAAGATCTCCTGGACAAGGTGGAAGAGATGGTGGCCGAAAACAGCTCCTGCCATTACGAGATGGACAGAGAGATTTTAAAAGATACAGAAGACAGGAAAAGGAAAGCAAACGAGAGAGCTCACCAGAGGCAGCAAAATGTGCAAAAACAGAGAGTATATGTCAGGTCTCAAATTGGTAAGCCCATTTATGTTCAAAATACAATCTTTATTGACCTTTGGATTCAGTGTGATTTCCTGAAAATCAAACAAAAATCAGGTGAAAACAGCAAACAAATAGATCTCATGGATTACAAAAAAATTGTATTTTTATAACTGTATTTGACAATAATGTTTTCCACAAACTGTTAATTTTAGAATCAGTATTTAAAACCGACAACATTTTAAAATGTTTAAGAGAAGAAGTGTGGAAAAGCAATAATTCTGTGTGCTTTCCTGAAGCTCAAACAGTCAGCACTGTACTCGCAACGCTATGATCATGGGTTTGATTCCCAGAAAACTGATAAAAAAGTACAGCATCAACGCAGTGTAAATGTCTTTCATCTGAAAATCATCTGCTTTTGGACCATGTGCATATAATAATTCATAATGAAAGCCCTTTGGTCATCTGTGGTCTTCTAAAACAGCTTGTTTTTCTCATTGACAGGAGTACTAAGGCTGGTGCTGATGGGCCACAGAACAGCTGGGAAGAGTTCAGCCGGGAACACTATCCTGGGACGAGAGGCGTTCGAGCTAAAGACTACCGTTCAGGCTGAGATTAAACAGGGAACGGTGGCCGGCAGAGAAGTTACTGTGGTCGAGTCGCCCTGCTGGAGTGATCCAAATGTGCAGAATACTGCAAAAATGTACCAGTTAGTCTGTTTTTGTGTCACCCGGGGCCACGCGCTCTTCTCCTAGTCATCCGCGTCGACACGAAATACAGCGAGATGAACAACAGAGTGCTGGAGGAACATCTCGATCTTCTCAGCCAGAGAGTGTGGAAACACACTATAGTCCTGTTCACTCATGAAGACTGGCTGGGACAGACGCCCATAGAGATGCACATCGAGAGCGAAGGCGGCGCCCTCCACAGGCTGCTGGAGAAATGTGGAAACAGATATCATGTTCTCAACACCAAAGTTAAGAATGATGGCATGCAGGTCGTGCAGTTGTGTGAAAAGATCGAGGAGATGGCGGCAGAAAATAAGCACTGTTATTACCAACTAGACCAAAAGATCTTAGATGCTGCGAAGGAGAGAAGGCGAGCGGAGGAGAGAGCAAAGGAGCGAGAATTAAGAGCACAGAGACCGAGAGAAGAAAACTGAGCAAAGATATGTGAGTATATTGTTTGTTTTTCCACATGAGCACATCTCTGTGAATGCAGGGTTTAAAGCTCGTTCACATCTGTGACGATAACTATATTAATATCCGTTCCTCAGTTATGGCTGTGCCGTGGACTCTGCTAATCTTTTAGATTTTCAGTTTTATTGTTATGTTTGTTGTGAACAGGCTTTTATTAGTGCAAATACATGCATGACAGAAGCTTGCAGTATTTACAGCTCTACCTGTTTTCCCATAGAGAGATCTGAAATCAGCAGCATGGGAGCAGAAGCTGTCCAAAGGCCGCATGTACCTTTCTGGTAAAATGTTGATATTGTGAAGATGCATCTTTTCCCATCGTCAATAATGACATCCAGTTACATTAGGTTCTGTGTTTAGTGTGCAGGACGGAGGCAGACTGTCACCTACGTTGAGTTACCTGTCAATGAAGAGTGATGCTTCAATGCCACCTCCACCGAACTTCAGCTCTGACCACCACAGGTGCATTACATTTAATATCAGATATCATTTGTTGAAGTATTTTTCATTGTATATGTTAAATTCAGCAGTATATGGGTCATGTGCAGTGGTGTATCTGTGACATGAACATTGGCTAATGAGTTGTCCTGAATGCTTTGACTTACAGATCATCGTGTGCATCATCCGTTTGCAGCGACGTGTCAGACGGACAGATTCCACACCACTGGTGCAGTAAACATCTGCTTTCTTAACATGAAGAGTTTTAATGCATGCTTGTTATTGTTGTTCCTCCAGTCGTTTACTATAGTGGCTAATGAATCTGAACTCTCACATTCAACGAAAACTTCTGTGTTGCATAATACGGTAGATACTAAATGAGTCCTGTTGTTATTCAAAACATGAATCATTCAATATTTGTCCCCTGACAATTCATAGCTAGACTAGTTGCTTTTCAAGTTTTCTCTTCAACTATAGTTATATATACAGTTTACTGTACGTACATGCATGACAAATTCAGTGTGACACATGTCTGACTCTCACCTGTTCTTTCACAGTGAGGATCTGACACCAGACTTCATGAGGTATCCCGTGAGCAAAGAGCAGCAGAGAGATCCCGTGTGCCGTTCCTGTGGACACAGCTGTTCCTGGAAGTGTGCGTCGGTCCCGTCCGCTTCTGAAGAGACAACACACAAACTCCAGCTCTGGAACCAGTACAATCTGGATTACAGTAACACTAAAGATGACATTAAAACTCGTGCAGTTCTGCCAGATCTGTGATGTGTACAGCCCAGCAAAGACACAAACTAAACGAGGAAACGCCTGTTTAAGTTTTGATTGGGAAAAAATGTTACTATTTCAAAATCTCATGTATCTCATGACTCATGTATACATTTGCAATGTTGAACTGATTTCTGAAAATAGCAGCCTGTTGTACTCAATGACTGATGGCAGCGGTGCCCAATGCTGTTCCTGGAGATCTTCCTGTAGAGTTCATCTCCATCCCTGATCAAACACTGCTGTCTGTCTCAAGTGATCCTGGAGATCTTCATCAGCTGCTTCAGGTGTGTTTGACAGGTAGATCTCCAGGAACAGGATTCACACACAACTGAAATGATGTAATACATAATGAAAACTAAATTTCTCTGTTAATATCCATTTATTAATCATCTCGTTCTTGAGCGTTTGCTGAAATATATGATTTGTGTTGGAGTCATCATCTGATGATAGAGTGTATTTTGTGTTCTGATCAGGAGAAACGCTGCGGTTTCACTCGTATCAGGATCAGAAGCGTCTTGTTTTTAATAAAGCAGTGGTTTCAAGTGTTTCTCCTGGTTTAAAGCAGCACTAAGTGCTTATGCTTCGATAAAACAAAAGTGTATAATTGTAAATGAAGACATAGCAGTAATTATTACAGTGAAAGCTTAAGGAAAGTTCCATTTGAAATAGCCAGTTTCTTTCCATGAAGAAGAATCCAGCTCTGAATGAGGATTGTTCTGCTGGATTTTGAATTTACTCTTTAATTGTTTTTCCTGTGTCCGTGTTTCTCTGTGATCGGCGACACACGTCTGAGTTTGATCCTCAGTGTCCATCAACAGCGTTTGTTTGTTTCACTGCTTTATTCATCTGCAGAAGTCACACAAGTTTGAACAATCAGGGTTTTTCTGATAGTCATGAACACAGTAAATAACAGTAAAATTGTACAAGAACAAATTAAATTCAATTTGGTGAACATTTAAGCAGACGTGTATACAGAAGACATTTAAACAAAACACTTAAATCTTCATGAATGACACTGTCCATAAAACATGTTTAATGAAATCTGCATAAATGTGTGTGTGTGTGTGTGTCTTGACTTGATTTGACGTGACAACAGTGCTTTGATCTGCCTGCATCGACACTATTCTTGAAGAGCTGCTGTGCAGCCAGAATTATGTACCAGTTATCAATGTAAAGCTGCTTTGACACAATCTGCATTGTAAAAAGCGCTATATAAATAAAGGTGACTTGACTTGTGTGTGTGTGTGTGTGTGTGTGTGTGTGTGTGTGTGTGTGTGTGTGTGTGTGTGTGTGTGTGTATGTGTGTGTGTATGTGTTGTAGAGGCAAACTAATTCCTTAGCATTTACTTCTGTTTTTTCCTTTATTTGTGTATACAGTCTGTTTTTGTGCAAATTCACTGGCAGACTCTGGAAAGAAGTTACAACAACGTGTTATTGTGTTTGTGAAAACAGCTGCACATCCTTGATCTTTTTGTAGAAACTAGACTGATACTGTAGGAACAGAAGTGAAAGATTTAAACACTTTGAGCACTTTCCCTTATCCTGATATGATAATGTGTACATGTGCCTGTATATAAGACAATCGGTCACACTTTATTTTGTGTCTTTGTTTTGTGAAGAGGCTTTACATTAGGATCAAGTTAGCAGGTTAATGTGTGTAAGATCAGTGTAACTGAGAACACAAACGAGAAACATGGTTAACTGATCATCTGAACACTTTACTGAACAACAGATTCACACTTTCATTGACTGAAACTAATTCTGCATGAATCAGGACCTGAGATCTGACTGGTTTTAGTTAACTGGTAGATTAACTACATTAATGAAGGAACAAAATCATCATTCTCCACTGATGGTCATTCAGTATTCTGACCAACTCATGTTGACAATATATAAATCTTTTATTACAGCAGATGTTAGACTAGTGACCGATACTTTAATGGACTGTCCGCTTCTCCTGAAACTCACACACACACACACAATTCTTTATGGTTTCCAAAGAGACCTTTGACCAAAACCAGCTGCTGTCCTTCAATAACCAATAAAACCAAATACTGTCCAAATACTATTTTATGCATATTTATCATATTAATTTTCACAGTATAAATTTGGTCTTTACACATGAATATAAGTTATTAGGATTAAATTTTAGGATTGAGGTCCATCATATGAGGATGATCATAATGTCTGAAAGAATAAAGACAACAGCCACATGTTCATTAGTGTTTTAGGCCTGGAAGAAGGAGAAATAATGTCATATGACGTGTTTAACAGTCTTTTTAAACTACAGCATAACATTACAGGCTAAAGCAACATGATGCAATTAGAAACTGAAAGATTAATACTTGAGGAGCCAAATTTGGCCAAAAATATGTTAAGTACTTTGTAAACTTGCAGACATGACTCTATTTACTGGCAGACTGATATAAACCTCATATGTAATATTTCATAAAGCCCATCATATTTATTTCAGCTGATGTTTCTGTGACTCTGCTGTGATTGTGATGTTGCAGTGCTCGAGCGTGGGGGAGGGGCTCGTGCTCGTGTCTCTGTGCGTCTGACGTCAGCACGCAAAGCCCCAAACCCGAGACTGAAGCTGTAAACAATAAAACCCAACCCGTCCATCATCCATGCGCTAAACATGCATTTATCCGCGATGACGGCCGTGTTCCCGGTGCTGCTGTGCCTCTTGTGCGCCTCCAGACCCGCTCGAGGTGAGTGTGAGTGTGTGAGACAGTGTTTCGACCCGGTTCGGCTCGATTCAGAGATGCTCCGCGCGAGCATCTGTGCTAACGCTAAAGCCGCGACTATTATTCCCGGATTCCCCGATTCTGACGCGTTCCCGTCGATATTCACGACGGATCCGATGGCGGCCGGGTCTGTGAGCTCAGATGTGCTGAGTGGATCGAGGAAGAGCGGATCCAGGATCAGATCGAGCTGACACACACGAGCTAACACACATCAGCTTAAGATGGATGAAGAGACTCCATAACACTCTCATCATTCCCACAATCACATCTGTGATCTGCACATATCCTCCATACAGTGATGATTGTGTTATAATGTGTGTCAAACTCAACATCTCTGGCTCTGATCCAGTGTCTGTGAATGAACCGGGCCTTCATGACACTGATATGACTGATAAACAGCAGAATATCTGATGAAGCGGACAGTGTTTGACCCATGAGATGATCTCGTTATTATATGGTGTCAAAATCACAGCATTGTCAGCGTCGCATGAACATTTCTGTGCTTTTCTACAAAAAATAAAAATTATTGTTAATAATTTCATGCTGTCAAATGGAGGTGTATTTATATCAGATCTGGGCAGGTGGTGCTGGGGAGGGTGGAGGGCTTTGTTTATTCTCACTGCTGTCCTGAATGACAAACCATGTGATCACGGCCGCGCTGTAACCGTGATGTTTGTGTGGCGAGCAGGTTACTATGGCAACCCCCTGAACAAGTACATCCGGCACTACGAGGGTCTGTCGTACGACACGGATCAGCTGCACATCCGTCACCAGAGGGCCCGGAGGGCGCTGTCGCACCAGGAGCGCGAACTGCAGCTGGAGTTCCACGCGCACGGCAGGTGAGGGCATGACGGCAGGTACAGTATGTGTCACCCTCCGGCCGTGTTTATATTAATTACTGCATTTATGTGACGTGATTGTGTTTCAGTTTGTTTTATTTAAATATAAGCCTTTCGAATGGCTGTCATAAACACTGGATTTATTCATAACATACATTAAAAACTGAAGAACATGTTAATGTAATGAATGAACTGATGCGCTACAATGATCATTAAAGAGCCACAAAAACACATTTGTTCTTTGAACTTTGTAATAAAATTAGAATCATATGAAATCTAAGACTTTGTTTCATATCAGAAGTATCTAAGCTCAAAGTTTATTGATTATTGGAGCTGAAAACAGCACAGACTAACCCATTCCTCTGATTTAAGATTCGTTATCGGTTCATCTAAATGAGGATTGATTCAGAATGATTCAGTCTATTATGACCCATCTGTAGAAACACCCTGATGTTCAGAGCTGTGAGATCTGTGACTAGCTGAGATTAGGAAAGTATGATCTTCTGTTGTGAACACCTAAACATCTGCAGTGAATCAGTTTCTGTCG
The DNA here is from genome assembly GCF_024489055.1 of Chanodichthys erythropterus. Taxonomy (NCBI): domain Eukaryota; kingdom Metazoa; phylum Chordata; class Actinopteri; order Cypriniformes; family Xenocyprididae; genus Chanodichthys; species Chanodichthys erythropterus. Next base: position 129,856 of record NC_090244.1, on the reverse strand, counting down.
GTTTATCATGATGATTTTATGATTTTCAGAAGAATATGAAGGTGAATCAGTGAGATCTTCACTCTCTCAGGGTCTTTCAGTCTCAAAGTCGTCTTGTAATCAGAAATCATCAGGACAGGAAGAGCTGAGCCTGTTTTCAACATTAAAGCTGTTTTTTCCATGTAATCTTTTCTTCTTTCTGTTTCTGCCGCTCTGTAAAAGCATTTGTAAAATTGCAGTCATGTTTAAAATGTAGTTTTTCCACCTCCAGGCATTTCAACCTGCGGATGAAGCGAGACACCAGGCTGTTTTCAGACGACTTCAAGCTGGAGATGTCTGGAGAGGAGCTGGAGTACGACACCTCGCACATCTACACCGGACAGATCTACGGTCAGACACGCCTGCGCTCATGAAATTAACACTTTCATTCAGCAAGGACTCGTTAAACTGATCAAGAGTGACAGGAAAGACATTAATAATGTGACAAAAGAAATAAACTTTATATTCATCAAAGAATCCTGAAAAATAAAAGGTTTCCACAGAAATCTGTTTCAACACTGATAATAATCATAAATGTTTCTCGAGCAGCAGGAAAGAGAGTATAAGAGCACATAAAACAGTTTTCTTCTGTTACTGTAGAACGGATTGAAGCGTGTCAGTTTGACTCTGTATGATTCAGTTCTGTCTGAGGCTCGTCTCAGTTTGTGTTCCTCTCATCCCGTCCGCTCCGCAGGAGAACACGGCACTCTGACGCACGGCTCGGTCGTGGACGGGAAGTTCGAGGGCTTCATTCAGACCCATCGAGGCACGTATTACGTGGAGCCGGTCGAGAGATACCTGCAGGATAAAAACGTCCCGTTCCACTCCGTCATCTACCACGAGGACGACATCCGTGAGTGATCCGTCTAGACCTGAAACACAGATGTTAGTGTGCCTCCATCTGAACTGGTTCTGTTTTCATCTTCTGGGTTTAAATCTTCATCAGGATGTGATGTTTCCTCACATTCCGATGACTCATCAGTGTCTCATAAATATTCATGAGACTGCGAGTCCTTATCCAATGAGAAGACGCGTCTCGTGATTATTCACAACGGCACGTGTTGATAAGCAGTCGCGGATCGCAAACGAGTGTTTCCTTCTGCGTGCCGTGATCCGTCTGTGCCGTCTGCAGAGCTCCACGATATAACTGAATAAAAGCCTCAAAATAATAATCTCTCAAGTTATTAAATCTGCAACAGAGCGTCCATAAATATTCTTTTTTAAAGTGACGTGATAATTTTGTCTCCTAAAATAGCTTCAGTGTGTCTCTCTGCAGGGCTTGATTCTGATTGGTCGATCGTGCATTCAGCAGTCACATGTTTCTGAATAATAACTGCTGTTTTCTTTATTGTAATGTGCTGACGTCTCTGTCATGTGATCCAGAATATCCTCACAAGTACGGGCCGGAGGGCGGCTGTGCGGATTCGTCTGTGTTTGACAGGATGAAGAAATACCAGGCGTCAGTGCTGGAGGAACCGGCGAAGGTCCGACGGCGAGTGTTTAACTGTGTTCAGTCTTTATTGAGAGAGACGGACGAGCACAAACACTCTCTTTCTCTGCAGGAGAACCGGTCAGCGGAGGAGCAGGCCTTGCTGAGGAAGAAGAGGATGACTCAGGTGGAGAAGAACACCTGTCAGCTCTTCATCCAGACCGATCACCTGTTCTACAAGTACTACAAGACCAGAGAGGCCGTCATCGCTCAGGTACGCCCGTGCTGTGTGACTGCTTTAATCAGAGACGTGATGATGATGATGATGATGATGATGATGTTCTGCTCAGATCTCCAGTCACGTGAAGGCCATCGACGCCATCTACCAGGGCACAGACTTCATGGGCATCCGCAACATCAGCTTCATGGTGAAGAGGATACGGGTCAGTGCTTCCCTTCATCATCATGTGGTGTGAGCTGGTTTGAACAGGTTTTTGCTGGTTTGAACTGGTTTTTGCGCTGCCGTTCTCAGATCAACACCACCAGTGACGAGCGCGATCGGTCCAACCCTTTCCGCTTCGCCAACATCGGCGTGGAGAAGTTCCTGGAGCTGAACTCGGAGCAGAATCACGACGACTACTGCCTGGCCTACGTCTTCACCGACAGAGACTTCGACGATGGCGTGTTGGGTCTGGCCTGGGTCGGCGCTCCCGCCGGTAAACGTTTCCGCGTGATGATGTACCTTCAGCTGCCAGTGTCAGGTGATTCTGATGATCCTGTGTGTGTTCCTCAGGGAGTTCTGGAGGCATCTGTGAGAAGAGCAAGCTCTATTCCGACGGGAAGAAGAAGTCTCTCAACACGGGAATCATCACGGTTCAGAACTACGCCTCGCACGTGCCTCCCAAAGTCTCGCACATCACGTTCGCACATGAGGTCGGACACAACTTCGGCTCGCCGGTGAGTTTGAGGATCCTGCCGGTCACGCATCTGCCTGAGTGCATGTGGTTCATGATCTGAAAGCTTGAAAACATTACACAGTGATGGTGATGGTTTGTCTTGGTCCCTCAGCATGACTCCGGGTCGGAGTGCACTCCGGGTGAGTCCAAGAGCCAGGATAAGAAGGAACGGGGGAATTACATCATGTACGCCCGCGCCACATCCGGAGACAAGCTGAACAACAACAAGTTCTCCGTGTGCAGCATCAAGAACATCAGCCAGGTGCTGGAGAAGAAGCGCGGCAGCTGTTTCGTGGGTGAGACGCTCGGCACGACCGACAGAAGCAGTCTCCGAGGTCTGACCGGAGCTGACCTGTGTGTGTGTGTGTGTGTGTGTGCGTGCTGCAGAGTCCGGGCAGCCGATCTGCGGGAACGGGCTGGTGGAGCCGGGCGAGGAGTGTGACTGCGGATACAGCGATCAGTGTAAAGACGAGTGCTGCTACGACGCCAATCAGCCGGACAACAGGAAATGCAAACTCAAACCCAACAAAGTCTGCAGGTAAAAACACTGGGCCACAGTGCTGACATCCTCATTGGTCCTGATAATAGGCTTGATTTCAGATCAAAAGGCCTGTATTCAGATTCCTGCTACACTTTACAGTGAGGTTTCATCAATGCATTAACTAAAACATCAGCTAACAGTGAGCAGTACGGAGCAGCTTCAGACGTGTGAATCATTTGTTTCAAACCAGTGATTCGGAGCGTGTATCAAACCGGCATGTGATTTCACTAAACCAGGTTTTGCTATGCCAAAACTTTAAAAATAGTTTACCTGATCTCGGATCAGTTTTATGAATTTGTAGACATTTTTAATGACTCGTTTGTATGATTAAAAAGTAAGAGTTGTAGTTAAAAATCTCCTATCTCTAATCTCTTATTATATGATTTGTTAATTGCATTAATAGATTACACTTTCAATAAACCATTTACAATTGGTGTTTTTCTGCATGTTTACACAGTTTTGACCAGCAGGGGTCAGCAGCTTGTGAATCATTTTGTGAAGCATTCGACTCAGTTGATTCAAAATGTCTAGCAGTATTTTCAAAGTTTGTTAGGGTTAGTGTTTATTTATCTTTGATAAAGTTAGTTAATAAAATAGTTCATGTTACAACAAGTCTTTTAAATAATATTAACAGATACAGCTTTTGATCAAATATTGAAATTAGCATGAACTGAGATTAATAAATGCTTTATGACATTTTTCATTGTTAGGTGATGTAATATATGAAGTGTTGTTCTTCTCCTTTCCCCAGCCTACATTAATTTCTCCATCATCCGATTGGATTGTTTCGTTGGTTATTATACACTCACACATCCTTGAATCAGAAAAGAACAGTGTTTCAGGTGTTGATTCATGTCATGTGATGTATGTGCCGTGTCAGTCCGAGTCAGGGTCCGTGCTGTACGGCCGACTGCAGCTACAAGAGCCGAAACGAGAAGTGTCGTGAGGAGTCCGAGTGCGCTCACCAGGGCATGTGCAGCGGCGTCTCCGCCCAGTGTCCCACCTCTGAGCCCAAGGCCAACTTCACCGCCTGCCACGGGGACACGCAGGTCTGCCTCAACGGGGTGAGTGACCACACACACACACACACACACACACATCCTTGTTATACTGCACTAAGATCAGGAATGACATCTTAAAAATCATATATAAGAAAGTTTGACAAAATATTAAAAATCGTTATAGTACGGCCCTTCCCTACACTATACCTAAACCTAGCCATCACAGGAACTGCAATTTTAACATTCTTGTGTGAGTGTGTGTATATATATATTAGATATATATATTAGAATTATGTTAGGTTCCTGTGACGGGTACGTTTAGGGTTAGTGTAGGGAAGGATGATAGTAAATTGAGTCAACATTTAGTCTTGCATAAAAGATTTTGTCCTTGTGGGGTCCAAGTAAAGGAGTCAAAGATTCCATGTATTTCATACTTTGTGGGGTCAACTGGAGTTACATGGTCACGTCTGAGCCTGTGTGTGTGTGTGTGTGTGTGTGTGTGTGTGTGTGTGTGTGTGTGTGTGTGTGTGTGTGTGTGTGTGTGTGTGTGTGTGTTCAGGGCTGCTCCGGGTCCATCTGTGAGAAGTACGGTCTGGAGGTCTGCACCTGCGCCAGTGTGGACGGCAAAGACGAGACGGAGCTCTGCCACGTGTGCTGCATGGAGAAAAGTCAGTACAGAGAGCGTGACGTGTGTCATGTGATATTCTCACGGTGGACACTGATTCAGGATGACACGTTATAATAATTTACCTTTCTCTCATCTCAGAGTAGCTTCATTTCCATAACACAAAAGATAATAATGATTATGACGACTAATAATACCAGCGTTACAGAGTCTCTGACACACAAACACTGCCAAACCAACGGCACTTTGAGAAAATCATGCCAGCAAATTCTGATTCCTGCAGTATTATCTATAAATGTGTGTGCTGATTTTAACGAATGCATTTGCGATATATGTTATGCATACAGGGGAATATTTTGGAGAATATACACCACCTTTATCACATTTTAAATGCAGTTATTAAATGACACACAAGATGGCGCCAGTTGTGTTTGTATGAATTGAGATAGTGTTGCCATTAATTATCATGCTTATTATTCCTCTATTCATAACAGACTTCATTTGGATTCATCAGTAAATATTCTGTCAAATGACATACAAAATTACACTGAATATTCAGTTTCTTTTAAATCATAATTTATTAATTTAAATGTTCATTTAGTTTCTGAAATGTCACAATTATTTTCTTGATTTCTTTCATTTTTTTAATGTCAGATGATGTTTAAAAAAACAGTAACTCTTTATTTTACAGTGTTCATGTTACACACCTTACATGTACAGAATAACAGTAAATTAGGCATAATTACAATCAGCTAACCCTAAACAAACCCTGATTATAAGTGCAGTACAAATACACTGTAAAATAAAGTGTAACCAAACACTAAAGCATCAAGAACAACAATAACGTTTCTTTCATTGCAGTTCAGTACTGAGATCATTCAGATTTTGAGAAATGAAAAATGAATAAATCACATGATTAGACATCATTCACAGTAAGACCAGCAGAACTAGACAGAATACCCACTTTTCTTAGTTTTCTACATTGATTGTGTGTCATTCTGCTGAAGATGGTGAAATGTTGACGTTAATCCACATAACCCTCATATCTGTGTGTGTGTGTGTGTGTGTGTGTGTGTGTGTGTGTGACAGTGAACCCCAGCACCTGCAGCAGCACCGGCTCCGAGCGACTCGCGCGCTTCTTCAATAAGAAGGTCACGACTCTTCAGGCCGGGTCGCCCTGTAACGACTTCAAGGGTTACTGCGACGTCTTCATGAAGTGCCGTCTGGTGGACGCCGACGGTCCTCTGGCCCGCCTGAAGAAAGCCATCTTCAACCCGGAGCTGTACGAGAACATCGCCGAGTGGATAGTGGCAAGTGTCCTCTCCTGCGGTCACATGATTGTGTTTGAGTCTGAAGCGTGTGTTGATGGAGTGTTTCCTCCGCAGGCTCACTGGTGGGCGGTGCTGCTGATGGGCATCGCTCTGATCATGCTGATGGCAGGATTCATTAAGATCTGCAGCGTTCACACGCCCAGCAGCAACCCCAAACTGCCTCCTCCCAAACCGCTGCCAGGTACCACACACACACACACACACACACACACACACACACACACACACACACCTCCGCTGAAATCCTGTCGCGCTGTTTCACATGCACATGTGCTCACGCTGTCTCTGTGCTGCAGGAACGCTGAAGAGACGACGAGCTCAACACGCCGCTCAGCAGCAGCAGCAGCAGCAGCACCATCAGCACCACAACCAGAACCAGCACGCTCACGGCCACCAGAACCAGCGGCCGGCTCCCCGTCAGGCCCAGCGCCAGCCGCAGCCGCAGCGCCACCACCGGCAGCCCCGCGAGAACTACCAGATGGGCCAGATGAGACGCTGAGAGCCGCCGGAGCCGCCGGTCCACGGCCCGACTGAAGGACGCATCCGCCGCCCCCTCCAGAACTCGCTCTCGTCCCGTTCTAGAGCTCCGGCGGCCGCGGATGCGCTCCTTCAGTCGGGCCGCGGAGCGAGGCTTTACTCCAAAGAACCGAACTGGGCCGCACCACATCATCACCACAGTAACGGCAGAGCTTCATCCGGGATCACGCACTAAACTGGAACGCTTTACGGGAACAAGTCCAGGTCCATAATGCTTCCTCAGACTGGAGTTTCTCTTTGGAGTAAAAACGAACCACAACTCCGCCGCTCGTTCACGTTTGCTTCGGACTCACGGAGCAGATCCGTTCCTGAGTTTTGTTTCGTAATGATTATTTTTGTTTGTTTGTTTTGCCCTCGCGTGCCAAGGTTTACCGGGGTATTTGTAGATAGTCACTTCTTTCCTTTGAAAACACTTGAGACTCGACGTGGTTTGATATGAAAACATCATCTTTTTAAGGAAGCGTCTGGAGCTTCGGCCCGAATCGTTGCCACCTGGTCGGAAAAGGACTTTTATTTTGTAAGACCAGAAATATTACGCCTTCCCTTTTCCAGACTCACGGCTGTACAGAGAAACGATATTAGCTGTATTATACGAAGATTATTTCTTCTACTGTCGATAAGAGATTTACAGTTTTGTTGACAACACTCAGGACTCAAAAACGCTCAAACGAAGGCGGCGGTTCGGCGCGAGGAGGACGGATCCCGCGGCGGCCGCTCCACGTCATTCCGCCGTTGACCTGCTTCATTCTGTGTGTGTGTTTGTATATAGCTCATCTCCAATCACGTCCTCACGTCCACTGCACTTCCTGTACACGCCCCGAACGAGGAATGTGCATGAACAACTTGATTTTATCGTGTTTGTGTTAGCGGTACGACCATGATGATGAAGATCATGATCGTTTCTATGGAAGCTTGTTTCCGCCACAGAACAAAAGATTTAAAAAGTAAATGCAACTTTATCTCACAATTCTGAATTTTTTCTCGCAGTTGTTTTTATTGCTTGCAATTGATGCTTTTTCCTTACAACTCTGAACATTTCTTTTGCAAATTCGCAATTCTGAATTTTTTTTTCAATTGAATTGTGAGGAAAAAAATCAGAATTGTGAGAAATAAAACTCACAATTGCAAGAAAAAATTCTTAATCATGAGGAAGTCTGAAATGTGAGAAGAAAATATTAATTGTGAGGAAAAAAATCATAATTGCAAGTAAAAATTCAGAATCCCAAGAAAAGTCAGATTTTTCTCTGAATTGTGAGAAAGTCAGAATTGTAGAATTTTTTGCAAATCAGATTTTTCTCACTATTCTGAATTTTTTTTTTCTCAATGTGACTTTTTATATCTTGCAATTCTTACTTTTTCATGCAATTTTTATTACTCGCAATACATACATTTTTTTCTCACATTTCAGATTTTTCCACACGTTATGAATTTTGTCTCAATTGTTTTTATTTCTCACAATTCTGACTTTTCTTGTAATTGCAAGCTTTTTTTCTCAACTGTATGTTATAAAGTCCTACTTTGCAAGGAAAAAGTAGTAATTAACCTTTTTTTATCTTTTTACTCAATGGCGGAAACAAGCTTCCTCATGTTTCAGATTTGAAGTAACTGAAAGTGTTTCTGGGATGTTCAGATCCAGCGTTTGCTGTGAAGAGCTGAAACCATGGTTTGAACCCCAGCTGATCTATTCGAGAGCAGGACGGTTACGATTGTTCCCTGCTAATGTGTTTTAATGTGTAGCTGCAGTTTCCTCTAGAGGATTCTCACGGTTCTATTAACACAAGGGTTAGTTTACAGTCCTCCATCATCCTCCTCATCTCCTGCAGATGGGCGGCAGACTCAGGTGTGTGAAGGGCCGCTCGCCGAGGGAACATCACGCTTCCCTTCATTCTCTCTGACAGAGAGCAGGACCATCTCAGCAGGTGTAAAATATGTACAGTAACTGGAGAATTTCTGTTATATTTGAAGGTACATTTTGATACTTTTCTTTTGTTCGAGTCCAGGCCGGCCGCCGAGCCACATCCGGTTCTTCTTTTCCGTACTGCCGTCTGCCATGAAGAAACCAGGCGGCGCTTCGGTGGTTTTGCGGCGGTCTGGACCGGAGGAGATCTAAATATTTGCCTGTATTTGACTTCTTTTAATTTTTACGTAGTCTTGGTGAAATTTCATAGAGGAAAAGTGCACTGAAAAAAGTCTTAATCGAGTCCAAATGTCGTAGGTGAAAATAGGCCGAACACTAAAATTGAGAAACGAATGAACAAAAAAAGATTAATACTGCTGTCTGTTAATGTTCACTGTGTTTTATACAGTACCTAAATTTTTGTTCACTTTGAACATTTTTACGTAACATTTCAAAACGTATTGTGCAAAGAGATGTAATTTTTTTGGAGTACTTGAAATGCATTAATAAAAAGACTGGGTTGAACGGCTGCTGTGCGTCTTCATGTCTGTGTCTCCGTCCTCCGAGCGCAGCGTCTGAACTCCTGCTCCTCCGACAGCTTCAGACGCGTGACTTCAGCGGAAACGCCACAGAACCACGTCCTGCACAGAGATCAGACACACACAGTGCTTAGATCAGACACACTGATAGATCAGACACACTGATAGATCAGACACACACAGTGCTTAGATCAGACACACTGATAGATCAGACACTGATAGATCAGACACACACAGTCCTTACGCTGATAGATCAGACACACTCAGTGCTTAGATCAGACACACTGATAGATCAGACACACACAGTCCTTATACTGATAGATCAGACACACACAGTCCTTACACTGATAGATCAGACACACACAGTCCTTACACTGATAGATCAGACACACACAGTCCTTATACTGATAGATCAGACACACTGATAGATCAGACACACTCAGTCCTTACGCTGATAGATCAGACACACACAGTCCTTACACTGATAGATCAGACACACAGTCCTTACACTGATAGATCAGACACACTCAGTCCTTACGCTGATAGATCAGACACACACAGTCCTTACACTGATAGATCAGACACACTGATAGATCAGACACACTCAGTCCTTACACTGATAGATCAGACACACACAGTCCTTACACTGATAGATCAGACACACACAGTCCTTACGCTGATAGATCAGACACACACAGTCCTTACACTGATAGATCAGACACACACAGTCCTTACGCTGATAGATCAGACACACTCGGTCCTTACACTGATAGATCAGACACACACAGTCCTTACACTGATAGATCAGACACACACAGTGCTTAGATCAGACACACTGATAGATCAGACACACACAGTCCTTACACTGATAGATCAGACACACACAGTCCTTACGCTGATAGATCAGACACACTGATAGATCAGACACACACAGTCCTTACACTGATAGATCAGACACACACAGTCCTTACGCTGATGGATCAGACACACTCGGTCCTTACACTGAAAGATCAGACACCACACAGTCCTTATACTGATAGATCAGACACACTGATAGATCAGACACACTCAGTCCTTACGCTGATAGATCAGACACACACAGTCCTTACACTGATAGATCAGACACACACAGTCCTTACACTGATAGATCAGACACACACAGTCCTTATACTGATAGATCAGACACACTGATAGATCAGACACACTCAGTCCTTACGCTGATAGATCAGACACACACAGTCCTTACACTGATAGATCAGACACACACAGTCCTTACACTGATAGATCAGACACACTCAGTCCTTACGCTGATAGATCAGACACACACAGTCCTTACACTGATAGATCAGACACACTGATAGATCAGACACACTCAGTCCTTACACTGATAGATCAGACACACACAGTCCTTACACTGATAGATCAGACACACACAGTCCTTACGCTGATAGATCAGACACTCGGTCCTTACACTGATAGATCAGACACACACAGTCCTTACGCTGATAGATCAGACACACTCGGTCCTTACACTGATAGATCAGACACACACAGTCCTTACACTGATAGATCAGACACACACAGTGCTTAGATCAGACACACTGATAGATCAGACACACACAGTCCTTACACTGATAGATCAGACACACACAGTCCTTACGCTGATAGATCAGACACACTGATAGATCAGACACACACAGTCCTTACACTGATAGATCAGACACACACAGTCCTTACGCTGATGGATCAGACACACTCGGTCCTTACACTGAAAGATCAGACACCACACAGTCCTTATACTGATAGATCAGACACACTGATAGATCAGACACACTCAGTCCTTACGCTGATAGATCAGACACACACAGTCCTTACACTGATAGATCAGACACACACAGTCCTTACACTGATAGATCAGACACACTCAGTCCTTACGCTGATAGATCAGACACACACAGTCCTTACACTGATAGATCAGACACACACAGTCCTTACACTGATAGATCAGACACACACAGTCCTTACACTGATAGATCAGACACACACAGTCCTTACGCTGATAGATCAGACACACTCGGTCCTTACACTGATAGATCAGACACTCGGTCCTTAGACTGATAGATCAGACACCACACAGTCCTTATACTGATAGATCAGACACTGATAGATCAGACACACTCAGTCCTTACACTGATAGATCAGACACACACAGTCCTTACACTGATAGATCAGACACACACAGTCCTTACACTGATAGATCAGACACACACAGTCCTTACACTGATCAGACACACAGTCCTTACACTGATAGATCAGACACACACAGTCCTTACACTGATAGATCAGACACACACAGTCCTTACACTGATAGATCAGACACACAGTCCTTACACTGATATATCAGACACACTCAGTCCTTACGCTGATAGATCAGACACACACAGTCCTTACGCTGATAGATCAGACACACACAGTCCTTACACTGATAGATCGGACAAACTCGGTCCTTACACTGATAGATCAGACACACAGTCCTTACACTGATAGATCAGACACACACAGTCCTTACACTGATAGATCAGACACACAAAGTCCTTACACTGATAGATCAGACACACACAGTCCTTACGCTGATAGATCAGACACACTCGGTCCTTACACTGATAGATCAGACACACTCGGTCCTTACACTGATAGATCAGACACCACACAGTCATTATACTGATAGATCAGACACACTGATAGATCAGACACACTCAGTCCTTACGCTGATAGATCAGACACACACAGTCCTTACACTGATAGATCAGACACACAGTCCTTACACTGATATATCAGACACACTCAGTCCTTACGCTGATAGATCAGACACACACAGTCCTTACGCTGATAGATCAGACACACACAGTCCTTACACTGATAGATCAGACACACACAGTCCTTACACTGATAGATCAGACACACACAGTGCTTAGATCAGACACACTGATAGATCAGACACACACAGTCCTTACACTGATAGATCAGACACACACAGTGCTTAGATCAGACACACTGATAGATCAGACACACACAGCCCTTACGCTGATAGATCAGACACACTCGGTCCTTACACTGATAGATCAGACACACTGATAGATCAGACACACTCGGTCCTTACACTGATAGATCAGACACCACACAGTCCTTATACTGATAGATCAGACACACTGATAGATCAGACAAACTCAGTCCTTACGCTGATAGATCAGACACACACAGTCCTTACACTGATAGATCAGACACACACAGTCCTTACACTGATAGATCAGACACACACAGTCCTTACACTGATAGATCAGACACACTCAGTCCTTACGCTGATAGATCAGACACACACAGTCCTTACGCTGATAGATCAGACACACACAGTCCTTACACTGATAGATCAGACACACACAGTCCTTACACTGATAGATCAGATACACACAGTCCTTACACTGATAGATCAGACACACACAGTGCTTAGATCAGACACACTGATAGATCAGACACACACAGTCCTTACACTGATAGATCAGACACACACAGTGCTTAGATCAGACACACTGATAGATCAGACACACACAGCCCTTACGCTGATAGATCAGACACACTCGGTCCTTACACTGATAGATCAGACACCACACAGTCCTTATACTGATAGATCAGACACACTGATAGATCAGACACACTCAGTCCTTACGCTGATAGATCAGACACACACAGTCCTTACACTGATAGATCAGACACACACAGTCCTTACACTGATAGATCAGACACACAGTCCTTACGCTGATAGATCAGACACACAGTACTTACGCTGATAGATCAGACACACTGGTAGATCAGACACACACAGTCCTTACACTGATAGATCAGACACACACAGTCCTTGCGCTGATAGATCAGACACACACAGTCCTTACGCTGATAGATCAGACACACACAGTCCTTACGATGATAGATCAGACACACACAGTCCTTACGTTGATAGATCAGACACACACAGTCCTTACGCTGATAGATCAGACACACACAGTCCTTATGCTGATAGATCAGACACACACAGTCCTTACGCTGATAGATCAGACACACAGTCCTTACACTGATAGATCAGACACACTGATAGATCAGACACACTCAGTCCTTACACTGATAGATCAGACACCACACAGTCCTTACGCTGATAGATCAGACACACACAGTCCTTACGCTGATAGATCAGACACACAGTCCTTACGCTGATAGATCAGACACACTGATAGATCAGACACACTCAGTCCTTACACAGATAGATCAGACACCACACAGTCCTTACGCTGATCGATCAGACACACTCAGTCCTTACACTGATAGATCAGACACTCGGTCCTTACACTGATAGATCAGACACCACACAGTCCTTATACTGATAGATCAGACACTGATAGATCAGACACACTCAGTCCTTACACTGATAGATCAGACACACACAGTCCTTACACTGATAGATCAGACACACACAGTCCTTACACTGATAGATCAGACACCTACAGTCCTTACACTGATAGATCAGACACACTGATAGATCAGACACACTCAGTCCTTACACTGATAGATCAGACACCACACAGTCCTTATGCTGATAGATCAGACACACTGATCGATTAGACACACTCAGTCCTTACACTGATAGATCAGACACACTGATAGATCAGACACACAGTCCTTACACTGATAGATCAGACACACTCAGTCCTTACACTGATAGATCAGACACACTCAGTCCTTACACTGATAGATCAGACACACTCAGTCCTTACACTGATAGATCAGACACACTCAGTCCTTACACTGATAGTTCAGACACACACAGTCCTTACACTGATAGATCAGACACACACAGTCCTTGCGCTGATAGATCAGACACACACAGTCCTTACGCTGATAGATCAGACACACACAGTCCTTACGATGATAGATCAGACACACACAGTCCTTACGTTGATAGATCAGACACACACAGTCCTTACGCTGATAGATCAGACACACACAGTCCTTATGCTGATAGATCAGACACACACAGTCCTTACGCTGATAGATCAGACACACAGTCCTTACACTGATAGATCAGACACACTGATAGATCAGACACACTCAGTCCTTACACTGATAGATCAGACACCACACAGTCCTTACGCTGATAGATCAGACACACAGTCCTTACGCTGATAGATCAGACACACTGATAGATCAGACACACTCAGTCCTTACACAGATAGATCAGACACCACACAGTCCTTACGCTGATCGATCAGACACACTCAGTCCTTACACTGATAGATCAGACACTCGGTCCTTACACTGATAGATCAGACACCACACAGTCCTTATACTGATAGATCAGACACTGATAGATCAGACACACTCAGTCCTTACACTGATAGATCAGACACACACAGTCCTTACACTGATAGATCAGACACACACAGTCCTTACACTGATAGATCAGACACCTACAGTCCTTACACTGATAGATCAGACACACTGATAGATCAGACACACTCAGTCCTTACACTGATAGATCAGACACCACACAGTCCTTATGCTGATAGATCAGACACACTGATCGATTAGACACACTCAGTCCTTACACTGATAGATCAGACACACTGATAGATCAGACACACAGTCCTTACACTGATAGATCAGACACACTCAGTCCTTACACTGATAGATCAGACACACTCAGTCCTTACACTGATAGATCAGACACACTCAGTCCTTACACTGATAGATCAGACACACTCAGTCCTTACACTGATAGTTCAGACACACTCAGTCCTTACACTGATAGATCAGACCCCACACAGTCCTTATACTGATAGATCAGACACACTGATAGATCAGACACACTCAGTCCTTACACTGATAGATCAGACACACAGTCCTTACGCTGATAGATCAGACACCACACAGTCCTTACGCTGATAGATCAGACACACACAGTCCTTACACTGATAGATCAGACACACTCAGTCCTTACGCTGATAGATCAGACACACACAGTCCTTACGCTGATAGATCAGACACCACACAGTCCTTACGCTGATAGATCAGACACACACAGTCATTACACTGATAGATCAGACACCACACAGTCCTTACGCTGATAGATCAGACACACACAGTCATTACACTGATAGATCAGTGTATTCTTTGTAATGAATATTAAAAAGTATTAAAAGTTAATAATGTGTACCTGATTGTTGTTGTTGTTGTTTTTCTTCATAGTGTTTTTGGGGAATTACACAATCCAATTAGGGTCCCATATTCTTTTTTGACCCATGCATGAGGGTTAATATCCATTACAGATGTGCCTTCACCCAAACTCTAGAGTTACTGCAGTAACATCATGCATGAATATGGATCTAAAACTCGGAAACTCAGGCATCAAAATTATCTAAGTTCCTAGTAGTAAATGTGACATGAGAGAACATTCATGAATTTCCGACTAGGAATCTCTGACTTGAAATTTACGACTAGGAATTTCTCCTTGTTGGAAATTCTTATTTGGAGATAATTTTGATGCCCGAGTTTCCTAGTTGAGCATGCCATAAACTTTAAACATGGAGGAGGGGAAAACGATTGCTGCTGTAACTGTATGCTTTGTTAGTTTTTCAACAACAGCTATATAGGCTTGTCTTGATGTTACAGTAGTGCATATTTACATAAATGAATAATCATTTGAAGCAAATTGTATGTTTTATACTTTAATGAAAATAGCATGTATTTAACAAAATTCCAGAATCGTCAGCAAGCTATCTAGATAGAGTGGTGAATATTTATATGGTTGTCAGTGAACGGGACATTACATTTTATTCAAAATTAAATATATTCAATACATTTTGGCTTCCCCAGTAAATAAGAAAGAATAAAACTTTTGTGTTCTTCATGATTTCTATTCTTTCCGACAAAAAAGTAATCACGACTTCAGAAGTGGGAAGTAGGAAGTAATAGTCTGGGTAAACCCAGCCTGATCTGCCGGCGATTTGATTTCGCCCGGCAACTCAGTCTGGAAACCCGTGCATTCAATTCTGCTGCATCTCTTACATTTTTGCGGGAACATTTTGTCGGATCAACGCTCTGCTACATTTCTCTGAGATAAGGTAAATGCTTAACACAATCGGCGTCACTGTGATTGCGCACTGTTATATTGGAGTGACGGATAGATCAGATTGAGTTTGAAAACTGCTTGCCGTCGCTTCTCTATCGTCATCGTGTTATACCCGCCAATAGCGAGCAAGGTGGCTAAGCCAGTCTGTGATTGGTTCCCGCAAAAATGTAAGAGATGCAGCAGAATTGAATGCAGAGTGCAATATTAATTAAATGCAATATTTTTATATTCCTGTGAAAGATGACGTAAACATTCTTTACAAATATATTTGAAGAGTTCATTTGCAAAAATAGATAACTCCGTTTTTATGAATTCTCACAAATCATGTTTTTTATCACTCAAACTGCAGTTGGGTTGTTTTGATTAAGTAATAACTCCAAAAAATACAGGTAACTTACAAAATTAAAAGTATGTAAAAAAAAAAAAAAAAAAAGTAAAAAAAATTAAAAGTTTTAGCAAAAGCAGATAACTCCAACAGTCGTTTTTTGGCAAAAGCAACTCCACATTTCATGTTTCAGAGTTAAACAAAACCAAGTAATTTAAAACGCACTCAAACACACGTGCACACAAACACGCTAACACACACGCATCCACGCACTTCTGCATACACGCGCGCGCACACATACACAAACGCAAAAGGACAAACAAGGGTTCAGGATGTAAAAGTCGTGTAACGCCTGTTTCACACATTATCCGTCTGCAGTGCGTATGCGTTGCGTATTTTTTTACGCACCCATGTTAACGTATTAGAGCGTTCACACTGCACGCGGTTGCGGTCCGTCATTGCGTTCCAGGAGCGGTGCGTCTGCAGCAGTGCAGCGATCGTTTACGTACCGAGTCTATTTTTGCTGTACTGCAAGTGCAGCACAGCAGATTGTGTGTGGGCAAAATGAACATGGATTGACCTGAAATTGTAAAAAAAAAAAGAATTTATGCACATTTAAACTACTTTGTATATTTAGTACATTACATAAAGGATTTTTTTTTTTTTTTTTTTTTTGATTTAACGCCATGCCAGCAACAAGCTATATTCATGCCAAAAGGAAACATTTCAATTGAACATGGATTGTTGGATACACAGTTCAGTTGTATCATTTCAAAACAATTTTATTTTTAAAAAAATGAACAGTGTTTACTTGCATAATGCGATCAGATATGTTTTTCCCCATCGTTGGAGGGAAACTCGCATCCCAGCAGGCAATGACGTGACTTGGGTAAAGTTGGTTTTATATTCACACATTCGGACATCCGTATTCAGTAGCCTTGTTAATCACACTACATTGGACATTCAGTGGACATTCACAAGTAAATATGCCATTAAAACAATACTTGACTATTTTGATCGACTGTGAAAAAATGTTGTAAGTTGACAATCGTTGGTTGTCAATATCATGTCGCTGCTTAAAATTCGCAAACATTTAATTTATTGCACATTTATTGGAAAGTCTGAATTTATCAGAAGTCCGAATGTGCGAATATAAAACCAACTTTACCCAAGTACGTGACAGGCGGACCTAAACCAACCTATTCAAAAACAAGGTGACATGGATGACACTCGTCTCATCGTTGAGGTGGAAAAACATAAAATTCTGTGTGACCCGCAGAATGTATTGTATAAATATTTGAATGCGAAGGAAAAGGCTTGGGAAGCAGTTTCGTTGACTGTTGGTGTCGACAGTAAGTTTTCAAATCTTTGTGTCATGTTTACGTGTACTAAACTACTCCAGCAACTGTCAATATATAAGCGTAATGAATATAACTTTACGCACTGCAAACGTGTGCTGTGTGAAAGCACAATGGCCGCTTCCTGCTTCAGCAACACATACGCACTGCATACGGACCGCACATGCACTGCAGACGGATTATGTGTGAAACAGGCGTAAGGTGTACAACGACTTGCAGGAGTCGAAATTATAAATCCTCGATCACTTTTAGTCAGCTTTGACTAAAATACCGGCTTTTTGACTAAACGGATTTTGAGTTCAGAACGTGCTATAGTCTATGTGGAGAATAATGCACACGCACAGCAGTCAGTTATTTATTTATTTATTTATTTATTTTAAAATGGCGTTTATCGGTTTTTGCAAATGAACTTTTCAGGTTCAGGATACATGTACTCCTCGCTGTAGCTACTTACTAGTTTTACATTTACTTGAAGTGCAGTTAGGTCCGTTATTGGGTTATTGTCATCCTCTGCTCCACCGTGGCATTATTGAATTGGAGGTTAATTGTGACCAACTGTGAATTCCTGCTAAGCAACTGACGTCAGTTTGAAAATAAGTAATGTATCTCACCTCGCTATAATGTGAAAAAATGTTTTTATATGTTTTATGTTTGTGTAATAAGGAGGGAAGAAATCACATTTCAGAACAATTAGAATATTTTAATTTTTTTAATTATTTTAATATCTTGATTTAGCCTATCCACGGCCCCCCTGCAATACCGCTACGGCCCACCGGGGGTCCGCGGCCCACAGTTTGGGAAGCACTGCTCTAACTTATAAGCTTCGTCTCCTGCTTCTTGAATCTCGCGCCACCTGAGCTGACTGGAATTCTTTTGGTTGTCATGACAATGACGTAGTTTAGGGCGGCTATATTCCACGTTCATTTACACTGAACCAGAACAGTATCAGAGTCGCCTTTTAACCTCTCAACGATGCTGAATTACTTATTTAGTTTAGCAAACAAATCGCTCGACTGGGTGTAAATACCACTCACTTTCATGTTTTTGGCACAACCTGCAAAAATCGCTCAATGCCATTGCTGCTTCTGCAAACCGCGGATCAATGCTACAAACTAAACCTGCGTCTCAATCAGCTCCCTAGTTCCCTAGGTCGTGAATCAGTATATAATGAAAGTGAATGTGGCTGATTCCCTGATCAGTGCCCTGACTACTGAACTAGGGAGCTGATTGAGACACACTGGAGTTTTCGCATCGCTCTGCAAAGTATGTCACCCGGATCATTGATCTGATTGGTTGAAGGACTATCCAATTGCGTGACTAATGCTCGTTGATCACGCCTCTTGTGCAGCAGAAAATCCATACAGACTCTCCAGACCAATGTTCAATTTTAAATTGAGCTTGGTCTGGTGATAGCCAGACTAAGGAAGTAAGGTTCAACTAGGAAACCTGACTAGGCATTTCTGACTAGGAATTTCCGACTGGGAATTTCTGACTAGGAAATTCTGAATAGGAATTTTCGACTAGGAATTTCCGACTTGGATTTTCCAACTCTGAATTTCCAACTAGGAAATTCTGAATAGAAATTTTCGACTAGGAATTTCCGACTTGGAATTTCCAATTAGGCATTTCCAACTAGGAAACTCTCCTTGTTGGAAATTCTTAGTTGGAGATCATTTTGATGCCCGAGTTTCCTAGTTGAGCATGCCATAAGCTTTAAACATGGAGGAGGGGAGAATGATTGCTGCTTTGACTGTATGCTTTGTTAGTTTTTCAACAACAGCTATATAGGCTTGTCTTGATGTTAAAGTAGTGCATATTTACATATATGAATAATCGTTTGAAGCATGTTGTATTTTTTCTACTCAATGAAAATAACTCCAACTTGGAATTTCTGACTAGGCATTTCCAACTCCAAATTTCCGACTAGGAAACTCCAACTTGGAATTTCCAACTCTGAATTTCTGACTAGGAAACTCCAATTTGGAATTTACAACTCTGAATTTCCAACTAGGAAACTCTTACTAGGAATTTCCAACTAGGAAACTCCAACTTGGAATTTCCAACTCTGAATTTCTGACTAGGAGACTCCAACTTGGAATTTACAACTCTGAATTTCCAACTAGGAAACTCTTACTAGGAATTCCCGACTAGGCATTTCTGACCTGGAATTTCTGACTAGGAATCACCGACTTGGAATTTCTGACTAGGCATTTCTGACTTGGAATTTCCGACTAGGAAACTCCGACTTGGAATTTCCGACTAGGAAACTCCGACTTGGAATTTCCGACTAGGCATTTCTGACCTGGAAGTTCTGACTTGGAATTTCTGACTAGGAAACTCTGACTAGGAATTTCCGACTAGGCATTTCTGACCTGGAAGTTCTGACTTGGAATTTCTGACTAGGAATCTCCAACTTTGAATTTCTGACTAGGAATCTCCGACTTGGAATTTCCGACTAGGAAACTCCAACTTGGAATTTCCCACTAGGAAACTCCGACTTGGAATTTCCGACTAGGCATTTCTGACCTGGAAGTTCTGACTTGGAATTTCTGACTAGGAATCTCCAACTTGGAATTTCTGACTAGGCATTTCTGACCTGGAATTTCTGACTAGGAAACTCCAACTTGGAATTTCCGACTAGAAAACTCCGACTTGGAATTTCCCACTAGGAAACTCCGACTTGGAATTTCCGACTAGGCATTTCTGACCTGGAAGTTCTGACTTGGAATTTCTGACTAGGAAACTCTGACTAGGAATTTCCGACTAGGAAACTCCGACTTGGAATTTCCCACTAGGAAACTCTGACTAGGAATTTCCGACTAGGCATTTCTGACCTGGAAGTTCTGACTTGGAATTTCTGACTAGGAATCTCCAACATTGAATTTCTGACTAGGAATCTCCGACTTGGAATTTCCGACTAGGAAACTCCAACTTGGAATTTCCCACTAGGAAACTCCGACTTGGAATTTCCGACTAGGCATTTCTGACCTGGAAGTTCTGACTTGGAATTTCTGACTAGGAATCTCCAACTTGGAATTTCTGACTAGGCATTTCTGACCTGGAATTTCTGACTAGGAAACTCCAACTTGGAATTTCCGACTAGAAAACTCCGACTTGGAATTTCCCACTAGGAAACTCCGACTTGGAATTTCCGACTAGGCATTTCTGACCTGGAAGTTCTGACTAGGAAACTCTGACTAGGAATTTCCGACTAGGAAACTCCGACTTGGAATTTCCCACTAGGAAACTCCGACTTGGAATTTCCCACTAGGCATTTCTGACCTGGAAGTTCTGACTTGGAAACTCTGACTAGGAATTTCCGACTAGGAAACTCCGACTAGGAATTTCCGACTAGGAAACTCCGACTAGGAATTTCCGACTAGGAAACTCCGACTTGGAATTTCCGACTAGGCATTTCTGACCTGGAATTTCCGACTAGGAAACTCCGACTTGGAATTTCCGACCAGGAAACTCCGACTTGGAATTTCCGACCAGGAAACTCCGACTTGGAATTTCCGACCAGGAAACTCCGACATGGAATTTCCGACCAGGAAACTCCGACTTGGAATTTCCGACCAGGAAACTCCGACTTGGAATTTCCGACCAGGAAACTCCGACTTGGAATTTCCGACTAGGCATTTCTGACCTGGAAGTTCTGACTAGGCATTTCTGACCTGGAATTTCTGACCAGGAAACTCCGACTTGGAATTTCCGACCAGGAAACTCCGACTTGGAATTTCCGACTAGGAAACTCCGACTTGGAATTTCCGACTAGGAAACTCCGACTTGGAATTTCCGACCAGGAAACTCCGACTTGGAATTTCCGACTAGGCATTTCTGACCTGGAAGTTCTGACTAGGCATTTCTGACCTGGAATTTCTGACCAGGAAACTCCGACTTGGAATTTCCGACCAGGAAACTCCGACTTGGAATTTCCGACTAGGAAACTCCGACTTGGAATTTCCGACTAGGAAACTCCGACTTGGAATTTCCGACCAGGAAACTCCGACTTGGAATTTCCGACTAGGAAACTCCGACTTGGAATTTCCGACTAGGAAACTCCGACTTGGAATTTCCAACTCTGAATTTCCGATTAGGTATTAGGAAACTCTTACTAGGAAATTCCAATTAGGCATTTCTGACTAGGAAACTCTGATTTGGAATGTTCAATTTGATACATTTTCTGAAAACAAGACACAGTATCTTCAGTCATTTTTCTTCTCCAGTAAATGTATCTTGATTTAAGAATTTTAGATATTTGTGCTGGAAAACAACAAAAATACTGAGGAAGGACATCATTTTTGCCGTGTTTTATTGTGCTCAGAAATTCAGTGAAACTCACTTTTCCTTACTCTCTCCTGATTTGATCCGGATCCTCCACACACTGAGTTCCACGTCCTGATCGGATCCGTTCCAGCTCATGATGTTCCGGACACGCCTCAGCCAGCTGGACCAGACCAGCTCGCCCTTCCAGACCAGCCTGATGGAGGTCAGGTGACCCAGATCAGCGGCCACCGCAGCCAATGAGGTGAAGGCCTTCGGGCTGCTGCTGTCCTGATACCTGCAACATGCCAGAGATTCATGATGATCACATTCACTACAGCAGCGATGCTAACACACACACACACACACACACTCTCACACAAACACATGACATTGATCCATGGAGATCCAGTGATGTGAGGTTAATGACCCGCAGCAGCAGCTGATTGATTGTTGACCAACACTGCTTATATATTAAAGTACTTGTGTTACTAGGTGACAGGTTAACCCGCTAGAAATTTTACGTTCCCAGAACATTCTCAGAACCTCCACTGGTGTTAAGGACATGGTCTAGTAACGTTGTCTAGAAAATAATAAAGTCACCGTTATGGTGATTTATGTTTGCTTTAGATGGGCTCTTGATTCATGATATTTTTTCTGGTTGCTTTAATTGTGTTTTCAAGACACTTTTGTCATAGCAAAAAACGCAAGAGAAATTCTGATCAGATGAATTGTGTTGTTTAATGCTGGTGATTCAATCATCACGGAGTGTCCTGATTCACTGACCATCACCACAGTCGAAACTATGAGTGTATTAAGTTAGTTTTGCATTAATTAATGGTTAGGGGTTTTTTTTTAGTTTGTTTTTTTTAATTCATTATACAGAGTTTTGAGCGGTGTCTTTTAGATTCACTCAGACATCATGAATCAGCGTATGAACCTCAACAATGGTGACAATAAACAAAAATCTTTTTTGTGATTTTAGTAGCTTGTTTTGTGATGTTCAGAGTTGATTTGTTTATCTGAAAATTTTGTTACCATTGTTGAGGATCATACACAGAATCTTGATGTCTGTGTGAACCTACATGATCCTGTCTGAATAATTTCTGCTTAATGATAAAAACTTTCAAAATATCAAAGCAGCACAGAAGTTTATGCATTATCATGGAAATACAACAAGATGAAAAAACAAAAACAATATTCAGAGATCAGTGAATAAGACCACTGTATGATGATAAAATCATAAATGAGCAACCAAACCCATTTGATCACTTTTTTTTTCTCACAATTTTGTTTTAGTAACAAATGCTTTAAAAACACACAGTTACAAGAATTGGAGAAAAAATAAAGTCAAACTGTCAAGGGTCAGGAGCACAACTAAAGCAAGCGCTTACCTCCATAACGGTGACATTTATACATTTTGATAAAACATCAACACCTCATTAGTTTTGTATGAAAGAAATAAAGTCAGAGTGGTTTGTAATAAGTGAAGATGCAGATATCTAGAGAGATCTGTTAGTGTTTAATGTTCTGTTTCTGTTATCTGAGTTTAGTGAGGTTATCATTGTGCAGAAGAGTAGATCCTGTGCTTCAGTCAGTGATGATCCAGAAACACTGATGCTCTGCTGCATGTTGCTTTATTTAAAGACTGTAACTGTGTAGTTGCTGACGCAGTGATACAGCAGTTACATGTGCTGTTGTCAGCTAATGACTTACTGCAAGAGATTTTCATTTTAAATAAAAGGTTTCATAATATTAATCCAGGAATTACCTGTAAAGTATTTTTTTGTAAGACATTTAATAAAAAATAGTTTTTGTTTGAACAGCCACTTTTTGTTAATCAATTTAGCTCTAATTTTAATTCAATTCAATTTTTTGACAAGGGCAGCAGGGACGTTCTGAGAACATTTCCAAATAAAATATGGTTCCTTAAACGTTCAGAGAACGTCCTGAATGTTCTGTGAAGATCCACCATATAACGTCCCCCAAACCTTAAAAGAACTCCAAATCGTGACCATCTCTGAACGCTCTGGGAACGTTACTAGACAACGTTCTTAACACCAGTGGGGACGTTCTGAGAATGTTCTGGGAACGTAACATTTCTAGCGGGGCTGCAGTTCTTAAACTCGACATGTTTGTGCAAACAAGATTCCTTCTGTTGTCTGATTGATAGTTTAGGCCGTTTTAGCAAGTAAAAGTCTTTTAGTATAATTATAGAAATGTCCTCCTTCAGCTCGCGCTTCACGTGTCTTTCTGCTGTCAAATCTGCAGTGATTTTTGTCAAGGAAACATAAGAATGACTTTGATATTATTAGTAATATTTAAACTGGACTGAAGCAGCTTCGATGCGCTGTTTTTTCCTCTATATTCTCTCTATATCAGACTATATGAGCCATAAAATCCTGATGTATCAAATATGATGCAAAACATAAAACATATGCAAAAATATTTTTGAGATTTTCTTTTTTTTTAAAGATTTATTTTTTAAGTTTTTGCCTTTTTATTGAGATAGGCCAATTAGTTGACAGGAAGCAAATTGGGAGAGAGAGGGGAAGGGATCGGGAAAGGTCCACAAGCCGGGACTCGACCTCAGGTCGCCCGAAGCTTTATGCCGTTAGGTTATTGGTGAAGACATTTAGGGGATTTTCTTTTATATTTCATCTAAGGCTTCAATAAACTGCTCCATTTTTCTGACTATTATTTCATAAATCAGGCTTTACAGGGTAAATGTAAATATAAGCAGGCATTATTCACTCGTCTTCTGGGACTCACAGTGTAACGGGAACGTCTAGGATCTGTCCTCGGGTCCCGTTGAGCGAGACGGACAGCGCGGCCTCGACCGGCTCCATCAGGTTAATCAGCAGGACTCTGATCTGGTAGTGAAACACTGAGGGAGAGGGCGTGTGTTCACTATATAAACAGACACAGGAAACACCTTCTCGTCCAGACGCCCGTCTAGACTCAAACACGGGCCACAATTACCAGAGCATTAACTGACCTTTATAGGGAGCTTCTGGGCCGGTTTTGAAGTACAGCCCTTTAGCGTTCCTCCCCGTGCGCTCGTGCCGCACATCGTAGCCCAGCGTGTTGCAGCGCATCTGTTTGCAGTCAAGACACAGGCCTTTGTTGAAGGTGCTGTCGTCACGGCAACGGTAGCCTATTATGGCCTGGCTGGTGTTGATCAGGGAGTTGGTGAAGAGTTTGACTGCGCGCTCGTGGGCACATTTAATGGTCTTGGGAACTCCTAGAGCACACAATGAGTCATTATAATGACCGTCTAATCTAGTGTGCGGCACAATGTGCGCTTCTAAAATAGTGTGTCAAACACTGCTTTATTTAGTGCGCTACATGATGCCTATAGGGGCATTCATCATCATACAAACAAACAACAGAACATTTGGCAATATTTCTCCATGTGTCAGGTCCGGTACCTTGCAGGCCGTACTGATAGACGTTACTGTAAATGTCGAGCATCTTGCAGCCGGGCTGAAAGGAGCCTCCGTTGGGGTAGAAGTCCACGTGAGCGACGCTCTGCTTTATTCCCACTCCCGGCATGATGCTGGACTTGGTGAAGGTGTGGATGGCGTCCACAAACTGAGCGTCGTCCGGAGACAGTCTGTCAAACGCCGGCAGACCTTCGAAGTGCGGCCCGGCCGGATCCAGTCCTGCGTCACACAACAGACATCAATGTAAATGAGCTTCAGATTGTGATGTATTGGTCTTTATGGGCTGGAACAGACGAGACTTTCATTGAGCTTCTCATCAGAAGTTGCTGGAGAATGCGGGTCTCTTTCTACACAAGACTGTAACTCTGAGTGACTGAATCATGTTAAGATCTTCACTTGCTCATTCTACTGATTCATGACAGCAGGTCAGCTGGTTATCATGGTCAGCGGTCAGATGATGGTACTGCATCTTTCTCCACTGACACTCACTGAATGTAAACACCAGCAGACTCTGATAAATCCTGTTTGATGCATGTGTTTGCCTTCTTCATACCAGTAATGCGGCCCACTTTCCTCCGTCCTCTGAAATGGCTTCCTGCAAATCCAGCCACATGCGCTCCCAGACTGTAGCCAATCAGATGGACTTCATCCATGGAGAGCTGAGCAGCTTCCTGTGCAGAGAGGAAGTGCCATCAGGACTCAAACACTTAGAAACTGATGGACATACAGTACAGACCCTTATCACAGACAAAGCTTTTTATATTTAAATTTTTTAAAAATAAATTCATGCATTTGTATGGACTATTGCAGTGTTTATTCTAAATGATTTCACAAGTTCATCCTTATCATTCTGATAAAGAAAATGTATGCATATTTTCCGTGCTGTCCGAGGGAAGGGCTAGGAATGTAGCCCAATCCCATAGTATGCGCCCATCCCTGCTTGGGAAAGGAAATATTTAAGGAGCTGGGTTGGTGCAGGGATGCTGGAAACTGTCATGTGATAGAGGTGGGTTGGCTATATATATCCTCGCATGCTTATTAGGTTGATTATCTAACGAGCTCCTCCACTACTGTGTTAATAAAACATCATTTATAGGTGAACATTATTTTTATTGTGTTAAATTCATGTTCTGGTAATCTTGAATCAGAATATCTTCCTCATCTCTTCTCTTCTCTGATGATGAGGGCGGGGCAGCCTGTCACTCACATGAGATCCACCAATAGCAAACCACAACCATCCAATCAATTCCCCACAGACAAAATCAAGCCCCGCCCTACATTTGTTCTTGTTTGAGAAGCGTTTCACTCGAGTGGGGAATTGTTGTAGTTTCTGTTCACCATTATAGAAGTTCACCCGACAGTGACGAACCCAGTGGACCACCAGCACGTTTAGGTTTTTATATGCAGTGGGCTTCATTCCCAGAATGTTCCCATTAAAGATCCTCATTACCTCCAGCCATTTGAGCAGCGCAGCCACGTCCTGCCCCACCTGTCTGCTGTTCTTGGCTGCGATTGGATACGGCTGAAGGGCCAGATTCCTCCAATCGCTGATGAGCACGTTGACCTGCCCGAGCCGGACCTTCAGCGCAGAGGCCAGATTGAAGATCCACTGCTCCATGAGTCCGTTCATCTGAGAGCAGAAGATCACATCAACACTGAACATGCTGTTAAACAACGGGATTCATTCCCTTCCCTCCGTCTCAAAGAACTTCCTGTTGGCTCTGCATGTTTGTTGACACATGAACTTCACAGGCAATACACAGATGGTTAGTGGAAAAAACAAGTGTTTTCTCAACTTATGATCACATTTCTTCTGAGAAACAGCAGTGTGAGCATTAATCAGCAGCTCAGCCCAGCCAACAGCAATATGTTCAAATGTTGAAGATGTTATTTCTGAACATTCAAAAGGTCCAGATTTTAAAGGTTTTTCTTGGTTATGTGAACGTTGAGGAAACGTTTGATTCTTCAAACATTATGGGAACGTTACTTTTTAATGTTCTCTGAACGTTCTGAAACATGTAGTAACATTTCAAAAACGTTAGACGAACGCCCAACTTAAGCAGTTAAAAATGTTCCATGAATGATGCATTAATAATGGTTTTGTGCTAACGTTTTGGAACATTATTAAAGACCAGATAACTTTGATTGAACGTTCTAATAATGTTACTGGAAGAACGTTTGTTCCTAACTTTGAGAGAACCTTGACACAACGTTCCTGTGAGCTGGGCTCAGATTCGTCTTTGTTCTCTCTCATCACGTTCCCTTCATGTTTGTGTGTCTGACGTACCGTCCATCCATGAATGATCAGCACCAGAGGATGGCTGTGGTTGTAGCCACATCTGAGGAGGCTTTCGGACCTGAACGGGAGCAGGGCGCAGGTCTCCTCAAACACCTTCCCCTCGTGATACAGATGGAAGCTGGACTTCAGCAGCGTCTTCACCGGAGGCGAGCTGAGAGTCTCTGCCGCAGCTTCTGGAAATAAACCAGATGTGTAATTTTAGAGAAACCCCGTCCCATCATGCTGTTCTGTGGCTTTCAACTCTTTCCATGGCAAACGTTCAAAGAGCCTCTCCGAGAACGTGCAATTACAGAGTGAAGTTCACTGTGTCTGACTAAAATAAGATCTGCATGTGCCGGTATGTGTTTCAGGAATCAGGTTCTTCTCACCTGTGATGTTTGGATCTCCGGCCACAGACACAGCGAACGCACACACGAGGAATAAAGCACTCAGGACTCTCATGATCAGCGCAGGGAACCGAGACTCTTCCTGTGGATCCACTTCTGCTCTTCTGTGGATCTGAAGAGCGGCTCAAGGTAGAGAGACGGTGGGAGGGGCCTGAGTGACTCACGGGAAAAGACTCTCCGCTCTGATTGGCTGCTGGTTCTGCCACTGTTTGTAAAGGGAAAATACAGTGGGTTAATCCGCTAACTGTCTCCACCCTTTCTCTTTGACTGGTGGAAGTTCATGAATACAGACCTCTTTCAGAGAAGACAGCAGATGGCAGAAGTGAAAACAGCTCCAAAAAATGAAAGTGTCTGAGAGGTTTACTGCAAATGTACTGAATGAACCTTTTCAACAAAATATATATTTAACTAAATAATTTTTGACTTTCAAAATAGTAGTGTTTGTGAGTTTTATGAATGACGATTACTAAAATATGTGATGAGGGAAAAATGCAATAAAGCAAGTGACTCAGTTCAATGGAAAGGGAAAGATGTTATCAAGTTTCGCTTTATCTCTGTTGAAACATGTTATCTGTATAAAGGTTATTAAAGTTAACTCAAAAGGCAACAAAAACTGAAACAATGAACTCAAGAAAAGAAGAAAAATTAAACTTATTCAAAATTACATGTTAAAAAAGGAACATTTAACAACAACAAACTAAATTTATCAAACTATCATGTACTGCTTCAGAAGAAAATAAAACCTTAAAATATGTTCAGTTTTGTTTTTAATCCTTTGTTCTAGAGCCGATGCATGGAATGTCCCTGAATTTCATCTAATTTACCACCATGATTGGCCATCGCTCAATCAGAGGCGGGGCCTTTTAATAAAGCACAATTCACTAAAGCACATTCATCTTGTTGTGTGTCAAACGATACACACCATGTGTGATCTGGACCGGACAGGAATAGTTACTTTTAATTTAAAGAACATTTTACATTGTATAAGTCATTAGCATGTGTTAACTGAAATAGAAACTAAAATATATTGATAATCTAAAATAAAAACAGAAGTGAAGATGAACGTCTTCATTCACCCTCAGCAGAAACACACGACACAAACATCTGATGTGTGTTTGGAAAAAAGACCAGTTTGCTGTAAAAGTTTCTTCTTTATTTCAGCAAAACACAAATATACAGTCGATGTCGTAGGATTTCATTACAAAAGATGTTTATCTACTTTACGAAAGGCTTTCAAAACCAAAAGTCAATAGAAGAAGCCTGATCTACAAACACATGAACAATAATCATAAACATGAATAATGTAGAAAGTAAATGAATGACAATAAGGTGAAACAAACTTGCAGTTAACATGAAAACTCGTGATCTAGTGGAAAACAGTTCATGACAAACGTGAACCGTCACGCTTCAGTTCACACGTGTGACGTGATGCCAGCTTCACACACGTTTGTCTGCAGGATGTTTCTGACAATCTGATGCTTTCGTTTGGTGATTTTTGCTTAAATCTGGGCAGAATTCCTGACGTGTTTCAGTGCATCCGTCACTTTAAAAAGCCATTTAAACCATTATTGTGGGTTCAGTACAATATTATCATCAGCAGCAACATAAAATCACACTTTCTGTACAGTGGAGGATTATGGGACAACGTTATACCGCTAAAACATGATGTTCTTCCTCAGTGTTTCTGTCTTATTCTGCAGCACAAATATATAAACATCAAGAGACATTTACTGGAGAAGAAAAATGACTAAAAAACTACTGAAAATATATCAAAGTGTGTGCTTAAAACAAGATCAAATCAATAGAGCCAGTAAAAATAATCATGATTCAAAGGTAAAATAAGATTATTTTTCTGACTCCACTGGCAGATATTTGATCTTTTAAACACAAATTCACTTCATTTTGATTCATTTTTTTACCTAATATCTTCAGGCATTTCTCTTCTCCAGTGACAGTATCATGAACATTTAGATGTTTGTGCTGAAACACTGAGGAGGAACATCATGTTTTCAGGCGTGAAGCTTGTGTTGTTAAAGCACTTCAGTAAAACCCAGATCATTATTAGAGTCTAATGAGGTGGAACTACTTTAATCGTCTGCTGATGGACGTAAACAGCGTTACAGTATGAAAATGACCAGCTTTACTTGATGACGACAGGAAATCTCATTTCTCCTCGTCTCTGGGTTCTAGCTCATGTTGATCATCTCGTATTTGTCCTTCAGGCTGCTGTCCTCCTCTTCCTCCTCGTCCTCCTCTTCCTCGGGCTCTTCGTGAGGTTTGTCGTTGTGATTGGAGTGATGCAGCTCAATCAACAGGAAGTAGATTACAGCGCCGGCGACGCCCCCCACCATCGGCCCGGCAACGGGGATCCACCACCAGTAATCAGCAGTGCTGCGCACACACACACACACACACACACACACACACACACACACACACACACACTATATCACATGATTCTGCAGCAGCTTCACAATCACAGATAAAGCAGCACTCGTTTATTTCATCAGTCATCATAACTACATTTGACACATCCTCACTAGTTGCGTTTAAATCTAGTGTTTTGCGCAGGTTTCTGTGAGGGTTTGTTCAGGGTTAGACAGAAAATATCATCATCATACTGTCAGAAAAACAATAGAAATCTATGAGATGAACTTACTAATGCAGTCAAACAAATGTGTGTGAGAGATAATGTGATTCTGCATCCATAGTCACATTTAAATCTCTCGAGTGCATGTGATATTATGTAATGACCTGATCAATAGAGGTTTGTGTGTGTGTGTGTGTGTGTGTGGGGCACATTAATTAACCATCAGAGCTCATTAACTCCGGCACATGGTGTGAACAAACACAGACGCTGTGACTGTCAACATGAAGGTCTGAAGCTCCAGACGCTGATGTAAACCCCAGCGAGGCGTGAAGATGGACTGCTGCACTAAACAATCCCCGGCGCTCGAGTCAAAGCATACAGCTGCATTCATTCACCTCTGAGCAGCATTAACCCGTCTGTGTAAAAGCACCTGTACAGTGCGAATTTGGCACTAGATTTAGGAAGGAAACACGTTCTGCTAATTAGAGCAGCAGCACGCGGCGTGTGTGTCAGACGCTCCAGATCGGTCGCTGTCCCGTTTCGTACCTGAACACCTCCATCCCCCATCCGGCCGCGGCGGTGAAGAGGCGCGGGCCGAGGTCTCGCGCCGGGTTCAGAGGGTATCCGCAGTTCAGCCCCATCGACACGCTGATGCCCAGGAGGATCAGACCCACGGCCAGCGGCTCCACGCCTTTCGGAGCGCCGATGTTCCTCCCGTCCACGATGGCCAGGATACAGAGCACCAGCATTCCCGTTCCCACCACCTGACAGACGGAGATCAGGAGAGCTTCAGCTGGAGTAAATCACTGGAAACACTGGTTTATTGAGGACAGAAGGATCTGAATCAGGTCAGATCGTGTGTTTTCGGGTAGAAACGCTGAGCTGATCGATATGCATTAGTCTGGGTTACTGCGGTCAAACCCTGATCCGCACTGACCTGATCCACGAATCCGCCCAGGACGGTCAGGTGTCTCCCCGGATACGACGCAAAGATGTGTCCTGTGGCGTTGATTCCCGTCACCGACAGGATCCCGCTGGTGAAATCCATGAAGGCATCTGAACACACAAACACAAACACACATTAATCAGATCCGAAACACGTGGGGAACCACCGGATCCCATCAAACTCACCGTAATACAGTCCGAACACCGCGGCCGCGCCGACGAACGCCCCGAGCATCTGCGCCATCACATAGATGGGAAACTTCCAGATCTTCAGCTTCCCCAGGATCACCATCGCCAGAGACACGGCCGGATTGAGGTGACCGCCTGAGGAAACATCACAATAAATACACAATAATTCTGTAAAAATACAGTAAAAGCATATTGACAGAACACCCTGTTTTACAGTTATTTAAAACTGCAATTTATAACAAACAGGAAAGTCCGTCAATCCAAACCTGGCTGAATTATCACGGCCACGCTGATATTAAACTATTATTGTTCTGTACTGGGCTTGCACAGACTCGTCGACTTTAAAGGATTAGTTCACTTTCAAATGAAGATCAGCCCAAGCTTTTCTCTCCCTCAAGCTGTCCTGGGTGTATTTAACTTTCTTCTTTCTGACGAACACAGTCTGAGAAATATTAAGAAATGTCCTGACGCATCCGAGCTTTATAATGGCAGTGAATGATATCAATGAGTATAAGCTGAAGAAAGAGTCTCCATCCATCATAAACGTGTGCTCCACACGGCTCCGGGGGTTAATAAAGGCCGTCTGCAGTGAAGCAATGTGTTTGTGTAAAAAATATCCATATTTAAGTTATGAAGTAAAATATCTAGCTTCCGCCAAACCGCCTTCCGTATTGAAGTTATGAAGAAAGTGTAAAACTCTCACAGTTCACAAAGCTTACGTTACGTCCTACACTTTCCCTATGTCGAGTCAGTTACTCCGATTGTGTTCGTCAGACAGAAGAAAGTCATACACAGCTAGGATGGGTTGAGGGAGAGTAAAGCTGGGAGTAATTTTCATTTGAAAGTGAACTAATCCTCTAATGCTCTGCCATGATGCTTTAAGTATGACGTTCACTAGTCGCTGCTCATGACCTACAGAGGGCGCAACAGGATAAGAAATCTTCGAAGTCCACTTTTACACACTGTTTCCAAACAGTTAAAATGACAAATTAATGCACACTCTGAGAGCGCTCCACAATGTTTGATTTTACCATCTCGATGCTCAGTATCGATCAGGTGAATGCACGTTTCAAACAGCTTAATGTACAGTAAGTTAATCGCCGTTCTAAACTAATGCACTGCTGCATAACACACAGACACACACACACACACACACACACACACACATCGAAAGTGCTGCACACATCACGAGCCGATCACACACAGAATCATTCAGGAGCGCAGAAATGTATTTTCAACACTGTTCTGTGATTTATCTATAAAATAGCTTAGAAACTGAAAAGTTCTAGCATATATTTCTGAGTAACTAAAACACACAGCTTCACTATTAGAGAGATGCTGCCATTCAAACACATGACACGTGCTGCTTTATCTGCGTCTGATCTAGAACGAGCAGAAATCTGAGAAATATAACGACCCAAAGACGAGAACTGATAAGAGTGAAGGACAGTAGCCTAGTGGGCAGCGCTGCCGTATGACACAGACGTGCACAAGACGACCCGTTCAGTCTCAGCTCGAGGGTCAGGCGTATGTGTGCATTAATGACATCATCAGCAGTAGTCGACTCGACTTTAATCACATAAATGCTGAAAAAACTGAAGTCGTTTATCATACACTGACAAACACTGAAATAACACTGAATGTAACGAGAAAAACATGGTAATAGTGCTATAGACACACACACACACACACACACACACACACACACACACACACACACACACACACACACACACACACACACACACACACACACACACACACACGCTGTGAGATCAATGGATCCGTCCTGACGCTCCAGGCGCTGTATGACCTCGGTTCATTCAAGCCTGACCGATCAGATCAATGTGTCAGTCACAGAACAACATCTCAGTCGTCTCACCTGACAAACACAACCACACCACTGTCAACTCATGTGGACCAATAGGATTTATTGATCCGTTCTGGGAAATCCAATGATCAGATGGTGTTATTCCAGCTCACGTGTGAGTGTCCATGACAACAACACCACACATCATCACACACCATGTTCTTCCTCACTGTTTCTGTTCATCTAAACATTCGTATTACTGTTCTGACTCCATATTTGTTCTTGTTTTAGGCACAAACTGACTTCATTTTGATTTTTCCAGAAAACAAAAGTCATTTCTCTTCTCCAGTAAATGTATCTTGATTTTCAGATGTTTGTGCTGGAGAACAAGAGTTAGAAGATCATGTTTTTCAGTGTGTGTGATGTTGTATAACCTGTGGAAGCTTGTGTGTGTGTGTGTGTGTTTTACCCGACACGCCGCCGGACACGTAGACGCCCATCATGAGTCCGGTGCTGAAGCCGATGTGGACGGTCAGCGGTTCTCCCAGAGTGTTTCTGCTCAACACCGTCTGTGCCACCGACCCGCAGCCGAACAACTGACACACACACACACACACACACACATGAGAAACACACATCACCAGTACTTTATTAAACATCAGTACAATGTTAAATATTTCTGTCAGTGTGTGAAGAATAAATCTGTTTAATGAGTGAATGACAGAAACTCACCACCAGCACGAAGGTCCCGAGGAACTCGGCCAGGAACTCTTTGAAGACGCCGTGTTTGATGGCGCAGTGATGCTTCATGGTCGCGCGTGTGTGTCTGATGTGACTGAACACACTCGACCCGCTGCATTAAAGCTCTGATGGGACGGTCCGACACACATCCATTGATCCGCCTCGTTATGGAAGAGCAGCTCAATCTGAGCTAAACATGCACTAACTCACCGCAAACATCACTTCACTAAAGAAATTAACACTTTTATTTATCAAGGATGCATCAAACTGATCAAAAATGACATTAATAATGTTACAAAAGATTCTATTTAAAGTAAATGTTGTTCTTTTGAACTTTCTATTCTATAAAATGTGTCACAGTTTCCACAGAAATATGAACTGTTTACAACACTGATAATAATCATAAATGTTTCTTGAGCATCAAATCATCATATCAGAATGATTTCTGAAGGATCATGTGACACTGAAGACTGGAGTAATGATGCTGAAAATTCAGCTTTGATCACAGAAATAAATTACTTTGTCAAATATATTCAAATAGAAAACAGCTGATTTATACTGGAATAATATTTCACTGTTTTTACTATATTTTTGATCAAATAAATGCAGCAAAAACATTAATTAAACTTACAGACCCAAACTTTTGAGCAGTATACCTTGATACCATGGTAAAGAAGCGTCTGAGAGCATGATGGGAGAGAGAGGTAGTGTGATATCGCTTTATTAAAACATATGAAGCAGAATTCTCTTACAGTGATTTCTGATCAAACACACACATGAGGAGTGAGAGTGAACTCATGAATTAACCTGCTCTGAGTGACAGCTGGCTTACTGGAGCTGAGACGAGTCACATGTTCAGAGGTTATTGTGTGTCTAGTGCTGCGTCAGTCTCATCTTCATCATCTTCATCATCAGCTGAAGGCTGCAGTTTACTGGGTCTGTTGTTGCGCCTGCAGACAGATGGTTCAGAGGTGAGTGTGTGTGTGTGAGTGTGTGTGTGTGAGTGTGTGTGTGTGTGTGAGTGTGTGTGTTTGTGTTTGTGTGTGTGTGTGAGTGTGTGTGTGTGTGTGTGTGTGTGTGTGTGTGTGTGTGTGTGTGTGTGTGTGTGTGTGTGTGTGTGTGTGTGTGTGTGTGTGTGAGTGTGTGTGTGTGTGTGTGTGTGTGTGAGTGTGTGTGTGTGAGTGTGTGTGAGTGTGTGTGTGTGTGTGTGTGTGTGTGTGAGTGTGTGAGTGTGTGTGTGAGTGTGTGAGTGTGTGAGTGTGTGTGTGTGTGTGTGTGTGTGTGTGTGTGTGTGTGTGTGTGTGTGTGTGTGTGTGTGTGTGTGTGAGTGTGTGTGTGTGAGTGTGTGTGAGTGTGTGTGTGTGTGTGTGTGTGTGTGTGTGTGTGTGTGTGTGTGTGTGTGAGTGTGTGTGTGTGTGTGTGTGTGTGAGTGTGTGTGTGTGAGTGTGTGTGAGTGTGTGTGTGTGTGTGTGTGTGTGTGAGAGTGTGTGAGTGTGTGTGTGAGTGTGTGTGTGTGTGAGTGTGTGTGTGTGTGTGTGTGAGTGTGTGTGTGTGTGTGTGTGTGTGTGAGTGTGTGTGTGTGAGTGTGTGTGAGTGTGTGTGTGTGTGTGTGTGTGAGTGTGTGTGTGTGTGAGTGTGTGAGTGTATGTGTGTGTGTGTGTGTGAGTGTGTGTGTGTGTGTGTGTGTGTGTGTGTGTGTGTGTGTGTGTGTGTGTGTGTGTGTGTGTGTGTGTGTGTGTGTGTGTGTGTGAGTGTGTGTGTGTGTGTGTGTGTGTCTCTCACCTGAGGCCGCAGATCTCGGTGTGCAGCTGCTCGTTCAGCTCCTGCTGCTCCTCCAGGTCTCTCTGCAGCTTCTTCTTGCTGTTCTCCAGCCTCTCCATCTCCTCCTCGGCCTCGTCCAGCTGACGCTTCAGTGTTTTCAGACGCAGTGCCAGCTGCAAACACACGGTGTTCAGTGACGTCCCATCATCTCTAAATTAACACAGTCTAATGCACTCCTAAAATGCTTAAATTTATTCTGAATTGATCTGGATCCCTGAAGAGAGCCACAGTTCCCATCACTCCACAGTATGTGGGACGCTCTGCTGCCCCCTGCAGGACAGTGTGTGTGATGTTCTCCGGTCACCTGATCTCTCTGGTCCTGCAGCGACAGCCGCTCCTCCTCCAGGTGCAGCGTCAGCTCCTTCATGCGGCGCTCCAGCCGGCGGTTCAGCTGCTGCAGCTCTCCGTTCTCCCTGAGAGGAAAGAGACGTCAGACCTGCAGAAACCGCGGTAAAGACATCTGTGTCATGTGTTTCCTCACTTCTCCTCTCCCAGCAGCCTCTCCTCCAGCTCGTGAACCTGGAGCTGGAGTTTGGAGATGGCGGCGTCCGTCCCGGAGCGCTGAGATCCCTCCAGCTGCGACACGCGGCTCCGCAGATCCTTATTCTGCAGGACGGGAGATTTATGAATGCTCACACAAACCGTCAGACGGCGGCTCCTAAACTCAGAGAACCGCTTGATCTGATGTGTTGAATGATCACCTGACGCTCCAGACGGATTCGGTCACATTCCAGGTCGTGTCGAGCGGCTCGTTCCTGCAGCAGTTCTGCTCTCACCTGCTCCATCTGACACACACACACACACACACACACACTCATCATTTTTATCTCATATAATCTTCTCTTATATCGCATGTGTTTCATTCCTCTCCACAGAACAGAATTATTTCAGTATTATGATTATGTTTCATAACTCTTCAATGTAATGCATCAACCCGTGTGTTACAGTGCAGGAAACACACACTGATGATGATGATGATGATGATGATGATGGTGTGTGTTATTCTGAGCAGGTTCTTTGAGTCTGACTGGGATGAAACTGACCGACTCCAATTAGTGAAACACGGTTGAATGAAGAACGGAAATAGAGAAGCAGAACTAGAGACTCTTTGTGTTTATAGAGCTTGAACAGGGTCAGAAACACACAGTCCATTAAACACTGACCGCCATCACGACCTACTTACACACACACACACACACACTAACCAACGTCTCTGTGTGTTTGTGTTTATGTGTGTGTTTGTGTGTCTGTGTGTGTGTGACCTGCTCTCGTCCTCTCTCCAGCCTCTTCATGAGCGCGTCCGAGCCGCTGCGCTCCTCCATCACACTCCTCTCCAGCTCACACACTCGCACCTGCACACACACACACTGATGCATCATGGGAAACACATGTGCTTCTAAAAAATCAGCTTCAGTGTGTGTGTGTGTGTGTGTGTACCTCCATGAGTTTGCAGTGTCTGTCGTCGTGTGTGTGTCGATTCTCCTCCAGCTCTTTAATTCTCTTCTGCAGCTGTTGAGATTTCAGCTCCGCCTCGTTCAGATCCAACTCACAGCGAGAGAGTTTCTCCTCCAGCACACACCGCTGAACACACACACACACACACACACACGATGAAAGAAACACTAAGCAGAGTGTGAAACTGAAGTGAATGTGATGTGCTGGACTGTAAAGCCGCCTCTCCACCGTCTCAGGGTTAGGGAGTCGTGTGCAGAACTTTCACATGTGATTCCAGCTTCGCATGCA
This sequence comes from Chanodichthys erythropterus, assembly GCF_024489055.1. NCBI lineage: Eukaryota > Metazoa > Chordata > Actinopteri > Cypriniformes > Xenocyprididae > Chanodichthys > Chanodichthys erythropterus. The sequence continues at coordinate 91,889 of NC_090244.1, read as the reverse complement.
CTGAAATATGTCTTGAAACGTTTGCGGCTACAACCGCCCGACCAGATCTCATGTTTTCTGCTCCAAACTAAGAGCACGAGGTGAGAATTACCCATTTTTTCCACTAAAACATTTTCTGTAAAATGGCCAGTTATGAATTATTCTATCCAAAATAATTAATAATAATACTGATCATTTGTTTTGTGTGGATATATTCATTCATTCATTATTCATTCATTTTACCACAGTGATTAAACAGCTGGTTGCATAAATATTTACGTGAATAATTGTGCAACTGCCACTAGGGGGCGAAACGCAACAATCATGTACGAATGGAAAGGTGGCTAAAGAGTTTCACCGTGTGTGTGTGTGTGTGTGTGTGTGTGTGTGTGTGCGCACCTCTCTCTGGTGCTCCTGTGCGGCGTGTGTGTGTGTGTGTAGTTGTGTGTGTGTGTTGTGCAGCTGTGTGTGTAGCGTGTCCAGTTCTCTGTGGCTCTGATCTCTGAGCGCGTCCACCTCCTCCTGCAGCCGCTGCGTCTCCTGCTCTGAGTTCACGACCGCCGCGCTCATCTGCACACACACACACACACACACACATGAGAGCGATCAGAGCCGCTGTCCATCAGACGCAGGAGTCGCGCGTCTCCTCTCACCTCCTCCTGCAGCCGCTCAAACACTCGCTGCTGGCTCCTCCTCTCCTCCTCTAACTCACTGCGCCTCCTCCGCAGCTCCTCCATCTGCCGGCTCTCCTCCTCGAACCTCTCCTTCAGCTCACGGTGAGCTCGATTCAGCCTGCTCAGCTCACTCTGACACACACCAGAGACACGACATCAATTCTTATTAATAGCTCTCGTTTCTACTGAAGAACACACAGTTCTTGAAGCTCATTTGAGGAGAGAGAGACAGACGGTCAGACAGGTTACCTGCGTGTCCTCCAGGTGTCTGGTCAGCGCTCGGTTGGCTCCACACATGTGCTCCTCCTGCTGTCTGACCTCCTGCAGCTCCTCCTCCAGATTCTGTTTCTCCACCTGATCATCAAGAGAAGCTTCATTCAGACAAACGATTCACGAGTCGATCAGGTGAATCAGCTCATGATTTCTACAGAGGATCGTGGTCAACACAACTGGAGGTTGTTGGGATGTTTTTACGTTCCTCCTCCTTATCGAGAAGCACGAGTCAGATTTATTGGTGTTCATCTCACCATCAGCTGCTCCACGCGTTCTCTGAGCTGCGTCTCCTGCGTCTCCTTCTGCTGGATGAGGAGGTTGAGAGAGGAGATCTGCTCCTCCAGAGCGCTGGTCTTCTGCACGAGCTCTGCTTTCGTCTGCGTCAGGTCTGAGATCAGCGTCTGACTGGCTTCTTTCTCCTCCGCCACCTCCAGAACCTTCCGTCCCAACAGCGCCACACTCTGGACGGACGGACATTCGTCGAGTCAAGAAACACTGAGTGTCTGTATGTCAATTCATTTTTAATTTCATCTTAATGCTTAATACTTGAGGTTAATGTTGTACAAGATACTCTTAAAGGCAACTGTACATTATTCAACATTATTCAGCTCAAAATGGCAGGTGTGAAACGTTCCTTTACCCGAGGTTAAAAGCGGGGTTTAGCACCATGATGTGAATATCTCTAGTCAGTATGCTCTGGCGAAAGCATCTCTCCTTGTCTTGTTAGGGCCCTGACAGCAACATAGTGTCGGCCCAGATCCGGCCCACATCTGGTCAGTGTGTAATCCACATTATACCAGATCTGGGCCACACTACGTTGCTGTCTGGGGTGTGTTTTGGTGTGTTGGTAACCCAGGTGTTTGTGAGCTCCTTGCCTCTTTGGCCTGGTCCGTGGCCTCCAGCAGCCGGTGGATCTCCTGCTGCTGCTCCTCCTGCAGCGTCTGCAGGTCTGTGGCGTGAGCAGAGATCTCGTCCTCCAGCGCTCCTCGCAGGGCCGTCAGCTCCCTCTCCCTGCGGCGTAACGCCTCCTCCTGCTCCTCCTGCACCCGCTGCAGCGCCTCGAACTCGCCCCGCAGCACACACAGATCCTGAGGGACGACAGCAGCTTAGTCTCGCTTCACCCGCACCACTTCAGCCCAACCAGCTCGTACCTGCAGCAGCCCGTCCCTCGCTCCGGCCTCGCAGCTCTTGGCGCTGTCCAGCTCGTCGTGGATGTCAGACAGCTGCTGCTGGAGATCCCTCATGTCAGAGCGACACTGATCACGAGCCCTTCTGGCCTGCAGGAGTCTGAACACACACACACACACACATTCTGATGACTGAACCGATCTCATGATGACACTGCAACATCCATGCAGTTACTGAACTGAACTGAATCAACACTGAACTGAATCAACACTGAACTGAATCAACACTGAACTGAATCAACACTGAACTGAATCACAACACTATTGTCTTCTGTAGAGCGTCTTCACAGCAGAATGTGAATTTGTTTGGATCATTATTTTCCTGTTTAATACTGTGAAGCAGCTTTGAAACCATCTGTGTCGTATAAAGCCGGCTAATGATCGTGCTCACTGGTCGAGTGACGTCTGCAGCTCTTTCTCCATGTCGGTCAGCTTGTGTCTCAGCGTCACCTGCTCCTGTTCGCTCCTCTCTAGCGCCTCCTGGAGTCTCTCCAGCTCCGCGTTTCTCTCCTCCTTCTCCTCAAGCAAACTCTGGCGGTTCTGTGGAGACAGGACTGACGTCAGACGAGGCTCGCAGCGCTGATGATCGTGGTCACGTTTGATCTGATCACCTGCAGCGTTTCCTGCAGCTGCTGCTGTAAGTGACAGACGTGGCTCTCTAGCGCCGCCCTTCTGTCTCTGAGATCCTTCACCTCCTCCAGAGGATCTGCAAACTCAAACTGTGACACGGTCAATCAGACGACACCACCGTAACCTCAGCACTAGCTGATGCTAAAATAAATAAATAAATAAATAAATAATGACTTTTTAAAAGTTATCATGGAATGTTGCCGTAAAAAAAAGTAATAAATAGATGCATTTAATTATGCTTTTATTTATTGACTGCAACATTCATGATGTATTCTATTATTTCAAAAAGTGTGTGTGGGTTTTTTTATTTCAAGGGCTATTTCAAATCCTTTTCATTTTACATAAAAAACAAATGTGTTTTACAGCTTATTTTCTATTAATGCTTTATTATACTTTTATTTACTTATTGCAACACACCATGATTTATTTAATAATATCACTTTATTAATTTAGCCGGTTTAATCCCTCCATGATACCGGTGTCGGTTGCACTGTATTTTACAGTACGTGTGCATAAAGTGTTCTTGCGTGAGAAAGCACTGGGTAATGTGAGGAACCACAGGATCAGGGTTAGTTTAGGGGTCGGTTCAGGGTTATTACCCAGTTACTGCATTACTATAATAAGTATGTAGTATGTACATGGGGAACAGGTGTTACCCTTGAGTCAAAGTACCAGCAGTTACAGTTACAACAATCAAACTGTGTAAACTTTGCTGGTAGACGGTGTTTTACCGTGGTAAATGTCCGCTCACCTCCTCCAGCGCTCTGAACTTCAGCGTGTTGATCTGGTCAAACATCAGCTCCACCCGCCGCCTGATAACAGCTTCACCCTCACTGGACCTGAGGGAAACCAGCCGCACACACTGACAGGGTTATAATCACAGCATGAACCACTTACACTTTAAATCCCGCCAGCGTTTATGTTTTCAGTGGGACGCAAAAGGAGACGTTTAGCAGAAAGCATCAAGATTTTCAGTGATTCATTGACTCTGAGTCATCAGTGTTTCTCTGAGCAACGGTTTGAACGACATGATGGCAGAATGAACGTTTCTGGCTGAACTACTGATGCACGTCTCTCTGGTTTCAGGAATATATCTCGATTCTCCCAGATCTACAGCTCAGGCTTCGCTCCAGAGTTCATCCAGCTGTACAAACACGTCACTGTGTGAGAAGTGAGGGGGAGCAATGCATTCTGGGACGTTCATCAAGAGATTCAAGAGACATTTTCATCATAATATCTAATATATGGTGTGTAGAATGATACTGAATGATTATCATATTTATATACTATGCTCAGTGTACATTATGACACAATTATTCACAAAATGTGAAAGCAGCAGCTGAATGAACCGGATCTACGGTCCGTTCTCACCCATCTTTGAGGAAGTTAACCATCACCAGTTTAGCGGTTTCCTCATCGGGCTGATCCGGAAGCTCTCGCTGTCCTTTCAGGAGATCAGGAGTGGCCTTACAGACACACAACACAAGCAGATCAAACACTGAATCAAACGATTCACATTCACACTGATTCAAAGTGACTCATTTGAACAGTTTGTTTTCTCTACCTGAGCCGTTCTCTCTGTCTCTTCTTTGACCTCTGACCTCACCCCTGCAGATGTTGAGTCGACCCCTGTGACCTCAGCCTTCACATCCCGGCCTTCTGTTCTGACAGCGGGAGTCCCTGGATCAGAGCCGGTGGATCTGGACTCCAGGCTTCTGGAGCGCCTCTTTTCCTCAGGAGTGATTCTGCTCCGGTGAGCGACTCGTCCGGTCCGAGGGGATCCGGTGTGGTTCGTCTCCACCTCTAAACCTGAGGCCGGGACAGACAGCCTGCAGATGATGTGAGACGGCTGGCAGGGGACGCTCTCCACCGACGGGCCCGCGAATCCCGCTCCCGGCAGCGGGATCCTGGCTCTCTTCACCATCACGGGCGAGGAAGGGCTGCTGAACCAGCCGCGTCCGGAGACCATCCCGCTCCTGGGATCATACGGTCGGAGGATCTCAGGGTTCTTCTGGTAGTTCAGCAGCTGAGCTGCCGACGGGTTCCTGAAGGTCCTCAGGGATCTATAATGATCCGGTGGAGGAGTTTGAGCACTGGAAGCGCCGCCGCTCATGCTGGACACAAACTCCAGCCGCTGCTGCTCCATCAGGAACACGTCAGGATAGTCCGGAGAGCGTGGCATGCGTGTCCCCTGAGCGTTCAGGACCACATACGGCTGGCCGGCGATGCCCTGCACCTGCACCTTCACCCCGAACGAGCCCGAATCATCGGCCTGAACCGGGTCGAGCTGAGAGCGTCTGAATGACTCCATCACCATCAATGAGCTCTCAGTGCTGACTGACCACAGGATCTGGATCTGAAGAGAGTGTTACAGCAGACACAGATGATGACACACACACACACACACACACACACACTGACATCAGCAGAGGAACAAGAGAATGTTTACAGCAGAAACAGAGCAGAGATGATCATGACGACACTCTCATACACACACACACACACACACACACACACACACACACACACACACACACACACTGACATCAGCAGAGGAACAAGAGAGTGTCACAGCAGACACAGATGATGACACACACACACACACACACACACACACACACACACACACACTGACATCAGCAGAGGAACAAGAGAATGTTTACAGCAGAAACAGAGCAGAGATGATCATGACGACACTCTCATACACACACACACACACACACACACACACACACACACACTGACATCAGCAGAGGAACACGAGAGTGTCACAGCAGACACAGATGATGACACACACACACACACACACACACACACACTGACATCAGCAGAGGAACAAGAGAGTGTCACAGCAGACACAGATGATGACACACACACACACACACACACACACACACTGACATCAGCAGAGGAACAAGAGAGTGTCACAGCAGACACAGATGATGACACACACACACACACACACACACACACACACACACACACACTGACATCAGCAGAGGAACAAGAGAATGTTTACAGCAGAAACAGAGCAGAGATGATCATGACGACACTCTCATACACACACACACACACACACACACACACACACACACACACACAGACATCAGCAGAGGAACACGAGAGTGTCACAGCAGACACATAAAAAGACACACACACACACACACACACACACACACTGACATCAGCAGAGGAACACGAGAGTGTCACAGCAGACACAGATGATGACACACACACACACACACACACACACACACTGACATCAGCAGAGGAACAAGAGAGTGTCACAGCAGACACAGATGATGACACACACACACACACACACACACACACACACACACACACTGACATCAGCAGAGGAACAAGAGAATGTTTACAGCAGAAACAGAGCAGAGATGATCATGACGACACTCTCATACACACACACACACACACACACTGACATCAGCAGAGGAACAAGAGAGTGTCACAGCAGACACAGATGATGACACACACACACACACACACACACACACACACACACACACTGACATCAGCAGAGGAACAAGAGAATGTTTACAGCAGAAACAGAGCAGAGATGATCATGACGACACTCTCATACATACACACACACACACACACACACACACTTGTATATTTCAATGATTTTGCGCACTTTGACAAAACTTTTGAGTTATTTGCGAGCGAACGCAAAGTTTCTGTGAGAGCGCAAAAGCATTGAAATATATTTTTCCTCCTATCTCATATTTTCTTCTTCAGGAGTTCTGAATATCCAGAACCTTTACATTCAATAAATTATATTTAAACTGATAATCTATTTCTCTTTCTGATGTCGACGTTTCCGATAAGATATTGCTTTAAACTTCGTTTATCGTTTCAGCTCCTGATAGTATAAATACTAGTATAAATCCTCAGTTTATCACACAAGTTCAGATTCTGGATACAGTTATTATAAAAGTTGGTTAAAATAGTCCGTTTATGCTAAAAGTACCTCAGTTCTGTAAAGAATAGTTAAAGTGAGATGAACATCTTACCGCTCGTCTTCAGATCCACACACACACACACACACACACACACTGAAAATCAGCGAGTCTGTGGCCACGCCCCCGGGCTCTGATTGGACCAGAGTCATGACAGACCCCTCCCCGCCCCTGACCCTCTGGGGACCCGCCCACACCCTGAACACATGACTTCAATTAAAGACAGTTTTCTTTTCATGAGAAACAGCTTTTAAAATATGAATATGACACTGGAAAACAGACACCACAGTTTAGATCAATTACCAAATAAACTTTATTTTAAAACTCTAAGAAAACATTTACATCTGATGAATGTATTAAACGTGCCATTGGTAATAAAAAGAGATTTAAAAAACAGTCTTTAAGCAAGAGAAAGACAAAATGAACATCTGCTTTCACATGAAGGACGTGTTGAGCTGCATAACTGAAACTGAATCTGTCAAAACATGAAGAGACAAACAAAACCATTTCATTTGTTGACGCAGATGAAACTCATTACAGCTCTGCTTCACACACACAGCGAGTCCTGCTTTCTGAAAGATCGACAGATCCTGAGAGTGGAAAACGCTTACAGACTCCGACAGGAACAGGTTTGTCCGGGTGTTTGTGTGTGTAAATAAACACTGCAGGAACATCAACACCAGCTCAGCAGAAGCACAGATGAGACGTCTTCATACTGGAACTGGAGTGTTTATCACAAACTCACACACACACACACACACACACACACACACACTGGTGTCCGTCACAGATGTCCTGGCACGTTGGTCTGGAAATCCTGGATCATGTACTGCAGGTTCAGACTCACGCTGGAGGATTTCAGCTCTTCTGTCCTGCGCAGACACACTGGGTTCAGACTGCGCTCTGTGGGTCACACACACACACACACACACACACACACACACACACACACACACACACACACACACACACACACACACACACACACACACACACACACACACACACACACACACACACACACACACATATTATGATTCTCAATCAGTTCTGTAACCATTTTGGGGAAAATATTAGGGCTATAAATTTATTTTTATTTCATCATCATTCATTATATCCATCAAAGTTAACTATCAGATTGAGGAGTGATTCTCACAAAACTATTTTCTTTTTACTCTTTTTCAAGGTACATTTCTTTCACAAAAGGACACTTGGAGACTCCAAAAGGACACCAAATACCCAGATGATATAAAGAGTCCATATAATTCATCAGTAGTGTCATTCAATCACACCAAAGAGAAAACAGCCATGAAAAAATAGAATGAAAAAGAAATGAAAAATGAAGCTCAGTGTGATAAACTCCAGACTTCTAAGATCATCCGTCTGTGACGTAAATTATGTTATTGATGCAATTTCATTATTTAAAGGATTTTGATTTCATTTCATGTGTTAACGAGTTGTTGACAAAAATACTGTGCATTTTCAGTCAGCAAATTAAACAAGAATTTGTTTTTAGTTGGAATATTTTGCAGTGTTATTTTTGTATCATTAATGTACTGTTTTAGTTTTTATACATTTTTCATATTTAGTCATTGTTATATTTCAGTTTTAGTTAAAGTGTTAGAGACGTCCATCAGGTTCTTAAACAAACACAACGAACAAACAAACGGAAGAGAAAGATCTGGTATGAACACCATATGACTTCTGATCTGAAGCATTTACATATTGTTCAGGATGGATGGGAGAGTTCTGAAGGTTCTCAGTGGTGAACTGACCTCTGACCTGCTGCTCCAGGCTCAGGATGACATCGACGGCCTGGTGCAGGACCAGCAGTTTGGTCTGTGGCTTGTCGTTCTTCAGGTGAATCTGACACACGCGGCCGAGCTCCTGAAACGCCTCGTTGATGTCGCGCACACGGAGCCGCTCGCGGGCGTTATTCGCCATCCTCCGCTCGCGTTCCCGCTCGGCCTTCTGCTCCGGACTCACATCCTCGTCCTCATGAACACTGCTGCTGTGAACACACACACACACACACACACACACACACGCAATTTAAGTATGGAAGTACTATTCCTATTTATTTTCTACACAGGGATTTAAAAAATCTGCAAAAAGCATTCTGATCCATGAACCAAACTCATCAGCTCCAGAGGAATCACAACATTATTAAAATCAATGTGATTTTTACTTCAGGATGTCATTATGCTTTTTTAATGCTTATTATTAAAAAAGATGCACAAACACTTAAATCCAGACATTTGACAGACAGAAGTTTGTTGTGTTTGAAATAGCTGCAGTGCTGAAGACGGTGGGGACTGTGTGTGTGTGTGTGTGTGTGTGTGTGTGTGTGTTTTTGTTTATATTACATTTATATTACATCCCCACGATGTAATATAAATCTGAGTTCGACCACATTGTGGGGACACAGATTGTGTCCCCACAAGGAAAATGGATTAATAAACATACTAAAAGATGATTTTGTGAGAAAGTAAAGGTATGCACAGTTTCCTGTGATGGTTAGGTTTAGGGGTAGGGGGAGAGAATGCACAGTTTGTACGGTATAAAATGCATTACGCCTATGGAATTTATGCCAATGTCCCCACGAGGAACCAAAACCTAAACTGTGTGTGCGTGTGCGTGTGTGTGCGTGTGTGTGTGTGTGTGTGTGTGTGATGATACACATGTGTTTCCTCTCTATCATCTGTATCATTCAGACACAAACACACACAGGCCAGTCACTGCAGCATCATGTATTACAGTTTTTTACAGATGCTAGGACACATTTCTCAATACTTAGGTCACTTTTGCAAAACTCTTCACACAGTGAGCACAACAGAAGTCTATGTGGGCTAAACTGAGGATCAGTTATCATTGCTTTGGCACAAAATGCATTCAATGACTACATCTCTCAAATGTCATGACTTCTTTTCACACTCAGACACAACAACTGCCAAAACTCTTTGTACGTACAGGCCAATCTGCACACGCTTACATACTGTTTTCAATACTGTTAAACTTATGTTCAAAACAATAACATCATACAAAACTGAATAAGGCAGAAATATGCTGCATTTCTACAGTAATATAGTTATGAAATATATTCTGAATATAAAAAATCCAATACTATCAGAGGAATTAGATGAAACTGAACACCTACACAAGCATTCGTTTTTCAGTTTCATTACCATACTATCAGAGGAATATATTCAATATATACTATCAGAGGAATATATATTCAAAAGGGGAAACTTAGGAATAATTTTGTTCTGTAATGTAAACATGGACCATGTAACATGTACTGTGGTGAATTATAAGCAGTAGAGAGTGTCATTCTTGTTTTATAAAGAAATTTAAAAAAAGAAAACATTGTATAATGCTAACTGATGTTAGTGTTTTTAAGGTCGATGTTTTATGACTGACAAAGTGTGTTTGCTGGGTTAAAACCTTTGCTAGTGTTCTGGAAGAATGAGTTGATTTGAGACCTGAATGAAGTGTTTTGGTAGATTTAGTGCATTTTGAATGTGAAATTAACTGCTGTACCAAGATGAAAGTTGGTTAGGAGAACTGTGTGAAGAGTTTTGAAAAAGTGACCCAAGTATTGAGAAATGTGTCCTAGCGTCTGTAAAAAACTGTAATGTAAGGACATTTCGCCCTCTAGTGGCCAAATAAAGTGCCAGCCATTTAAGAAGCAATAATTAGATGAAAATTAACTGTCTGCAAATGAATAAAACAAAATAATGAAACAGCCTTTAAATGACAGATTGCACATGTATTAAAAACTAACTTACATGCTTTATTTATCATTTATTGCTACTTTTTGAATTTCTTCTGTCACAAAGACAAATTCCTTGTGCCAATAAAACTCATTCTGATTCTGATTATATTTCACAATCCATGAAGTTTCTCGTGAAGGTTACAGGAGCGTTATGGAGGCACGTCACCTCGTCCTGGTCCCAGTGTCGCCGGCGGCCGTTCGAGTGCCGCTCGCATCATCAGAGGAGACGCGGGTCACATGACGCATCAGCAGCTCCTCCACCTCAGACACTTCTGATTTCAGCTGCAGAGACACTGAGGCATCATGGGATATCAGCCCTGCAGACAGAGAGAGAGACAGGACATTCAGAACAGAATAAAAGTAGTAGAATAAAAGAGACAACAGAGTAAAATAGTACAGATAATGGATTAGAATAAAAAAAGAACTGAATAAAATTGAATACACAATAGAATAAAATAGCATAGGTAATAGAATAATAGAGTAGAAAATAATAAAAATAGCATAGGTAATAGAATAGAATAGAACTGAGTAGAACTAAGTAGACAAAAGAATAAAATAGAAAAGGTAATTGAACAGAACAGAACTGAGTAGAATTGTCACAGTTCCCGTGTTCCCCGGACTCCATTTCCCACAGTCCTCCTGTTCTCCACACCTGCACTCACTTCCCTCGTCATCTCCCCATCATCACTTATCGTCATCACCTGGACTTCCTCGTTTGCACTCCCTTTGTTTATGGACTCACTCCCTTCACTCCTGGTCTGTTCTAAATGTTATTTGATGTGTTGGATGTTGTTTCTAGCTCCTTTATGTTAATAAATACCCATTTACTGTGGAAGTCCGTGAACACCTCATCTCTATAACACCAGCACGTAACAAGAATAGACAATAGAGTAAAATAGAATAGATAATAGAATAAAGAATAGATAATAGAATAGCTAATAGAATAGAACTGAGTAGAATTGAATAGACAAACAATAAATAAATGTAATAAAAATAAAATAGATAATAAAGTGGTTATATTATATTCTATTACATATTCTGAGTACAATTTAATAGACAATACAGTAAAATAGAATAAATGATAGAGCAGAATAGAACTGAGTAGAATTGAATAGATAATACAGTAAATAGAATAGATAATAGAATAGAATAAATAGATACTAAAAGAAAATAGAAATATAACAAAAGTAGAATGGATAGAATGAAGGGCACCTCACGAGTGGAATGACATGGTCATATATGAAATGTAGAACTATAACTCTAATGCTGGAAATACACAGTGTCATTAAACGTGTGGATGAGTGATGCTGATTGGTCCACACCTTTGCAACGGTCACTCTGATTGGTCAGGTCCGCAGCGGGCTGAGAGACAGACGAGTGTATCGCCAGAGCGGCCGACTCACTCTATCAATCACAAAACAAGCATGCGTGAGTACGAGGAACAGTTCAATAAAGAACCATCAGCTGAAACCAACAAACTCAAACCTACAACTGCTGACGATCTGCTGGCCATTGAGCCAGCGATGGATGCGATTGGGCCGTGGGGCGTCTGTCTGAACAGGCTGCGCAGATCATTGGTCAAGTCAGCATTGGTCACACCCACTGCGTGATTGTGCAGGACATGGATGGCTTCGTCCAGCCGGTCCTCTACCTGAGACGGGACAGACAGATGCTTCTATCTCTCATTCTCTTATTGAAGTTACATCAGATAAATCTGATCTCACTACAGACTGAACTTACCAGCGCAGGTTCGTAATTGGCCAGCAGTGATGTCACTCCAGTGGGTTGTGGGCAGTGATTGGCTCCTGCTGGTGAGAGATGAAGATGCCACACCCTTATTCATATCAAACCAACCACAGTAATTCAGGGGACCTGCTACTAAACGCGTGGCTGCAGAATAAAACATCTTGGATTTCTAGTTCCGAGCAGTTTCTTCCGTTCCGTTTGCAGGAAAGCATAACGCGTTCCTAACCTAACTTCAGCTGACAGGTGACTGATTGATTGAGTTGTTGTTGAGTTTGGGCAGCAGGATGATGATGTTGATGTACCTGTGCAGCACTCGGCGCCTCCTACAGGTGAGGAGAGAGACACGGCTGTGCTTCTGCCTCGATGGAAGCAGGACATCGACGGGAGACGTTTAGTGCCGTCTGAATGCAGCCACGTGTTCTGCACACACAAAACATGTCTGATTATTATTGCATCTCTCTGATTCATGACTAAATGTGCTAATTTGATGGTTATACTTGAGGAAAAAGAGCTTTCTGAGGCCTCTGTCACATCTGTAGAGGGAGGGAAAGTTTTACCAGCCGCTCGTGTGATGCCAGGTCTCCACAGTTCCCAGGCTGTGCTGAATTTCCCAGCATGCCTTCCTGAGCTGACGGGCTGCTGCCATTGGCTGAGCTCCAGAGTTCTGAACTGCCCATGCCATCTAACAAACACACACACACACTATTATAAAGCAAACCTCAGCATGCATGATCAGATCATTTATTTATTGTCTTCGACTGTGACTAAAACTAAAGGCTGAAAGAATCAACATTTTCAGAACAGGAATCAAAGCAGCAGCACTTGTCTGGCTGTAGATGCTTGACTTTTACTTTATAAACTTTCAGACATTTAAAAGCAGCTGAGTAAACAAATGCTCATGTCTCGTCTGGGGAATCTTGAATCTGAGACCATTCGGCTTCCCACAAGCCTTGAGAGAGACAAACATGCACCAGCAACACACACAGGCTTTCCTCGTTTGAACACAAACACATTCATACACAAACCATGTTCGGAATCCGCAGGAAAGAATAAGAAAGAGCAGCAAAAGGCATCTCACCAAACACTGTGCTGGTGAAAGGGCTTCTGGGTAATCCTGGTGACGGGTATGAGACAGACTCTCTGTTCAACTCCTCTGGCTTTAGTGACAGAGAAAAGACCTGTCAAACAGAGATCACCATCAACACATTTCATAACAAGCATGTCAGAGTAACAAGTGTGTCAGAGTAACGAGTGTGTCAGAGTAACGAATGTGTCAGAGTAACGAGTGTGTCAGTAACGAGTGTGTCAGAGTAACGAATGTGTCAGAGTAACGAGTGTGTCAGAGTAACGAATGTGTCAGAGTAACGAGTGTGTCAGAGTAACAAGTGTCAAAGTAACTAGTGTGTCAGAGTAACAAGTGTGTCAGAGTAACGAGTGTGTCAGAGTAACGAGTGTGTCAGAGTAACAAGTGTGTCAGAGTAACGAATGTGTCAAAGTAACTAGTGTGTCAGAGTAACAAGTGTGTCAGAGTAACGAGTGTGTCAGAGTAACGAGTGTGTCAGAGTAACAAGTGTGTCAGAGTAACGAGTGTGTCAGAGTAACAAGTGTGTCAGAGTAACGAGTGTGTCAGAGTAACGAGTGTGTCAGAGTAACAAGTGTGTCAGAGTAACGAGTGTGTCAGAGTAACAAGTGTGTCAGAGTAAGGAGTGTGTCAGAGTAATGAGTGTGTCAGAGTAACAAGTGTGTCAGAGTAACGAATGTGTCAGAGTAACGAGTGAGTCAGAGTAACGAGTGTGTCAGAGTAACGAGTGAGTCAGAGTAACGAGTGTGTCAGAGTAACGAATGTGTCAAAGTAAATAGTGTGTCAGAGTAACGAGTGTGTCAGAGTAACAAATGTAACGAGTGTGTCAGAATAACGAATGTGTCAAAGTAAATAGTGTGTCAGAGTAACAAGTGTGTCAGAGTAACAAGTGTAACGAGTGTGTCAGAGTAACGAATGTGTCAAAGTAAATAGTGTGTCAAAGTAACAAGTGTGTCAGAGTAACAAGTGTAACGAGTGTGTCAGAGTAACGAAAGTGTCAGAGTAACGAATGTGTCAGAGTAACGAGTGTAACGAGTGTGTCAGAGTAACAAGTGTAACAAGTGTGTCAGAGTAACGAATGTGTCAGAGTAACGAGTGAGTCAGAGTAACGAGTGTGTCAGAGTAACGAGTGTGTCAGAGTAACGAGTGTGTCAGAGTAACGAGTGTAACGAGTGTGTCAGAGTAACGAGTGTGTCAGAGTAACGAATGTGTCAGAGTAACGAGTGTAACGAGTGTGTCAGAGTAACAAGTGTAACAAGTGTGTCAGAGTAACGAATGTGTCAGAGTAACGAGTGTGTCAGAGTAACAAGTGTAACGAGTGTGTCAGAGTAACAAGTGTAACAAGTGTGTCAGAGTAACGAATGTGTCAGAGTAACGAGTGAGTCAGAGTAACGAGTGTAACAAGTGTGTCAGAGTAACGAATGTGTCAGAGTAACGAGTGAGTCAGAGTAACGAGTGTGTCAGAGTAACGAGTGTGTCAGAGTAACAAGAGTAACGAGTGTGTCAGAGTAACGAGTGTGTCAGAGTAACAAGTGTAACGAGTGTGTCAGAGTAACAAGTGTAACGAGTGTGTCAGAGTAACAAGTGTAACAAGTATGTCAGAGTAACGAGTGTGTCAGAGTAACGAGTGTGTCAGAGTAACAAGTGTAACAAGTGTGTCAGAGTAACGAATGTGTCAGAGTAACGAGTGAGTCAGAGTAACGAGTGTGTCAGAGTAACGAGTGTGTCAGAGTAACAAGTGTAACGAGTGTGTCAGAGTAACAAGTGTAACGAGTGTGTCAGAGTAACGAATGTGTCAGAGTAACGAGTGTGTCAGAGTAACGAATGTAACGAGTGTGTCAGAGTAACAAGTGTAACAAGTATGTCAGAGTAACGAATGTGTCAGAGTAACGAGTGTAACGAGTGTGTCAGAGTAACAAGTGTAACAAGTGTGTCAGAGTAATGAATGTGTCAGAGTAACGAGTGTGTCAGAGTAACAAGTGTGTCAGAGTAACGAATGTGTCAGAGTAACGAGTGTAACGAGTGTGTCAGAGTAACAAGTGTAACAAGTGTGTCAGAGTAATGAATGTGTCAGAGTAACGAGTGTGTCAGAGTAACAAGTGTGTCAGAGTAATGAATGTGTCAGAGTAACGAGTGAGTCAGAGTAACAAGTGTGTCAGAGTAACGAATGTGTCAAAGTAACTAGTGTGTCAGAGTAACGAGTGAGTCAGAGTAACGAGTGTGTCAGAGTAACGAAAGTGTCAGAGTAACGAGTGTGTCAGAGTTAGGGCTGGGTATCGTTCAAAAATTTTCGATACCGAGACGATACCGATACCTTGACTTCGATACCGATACCTAAACGTTACCTTTTTCGATACCAATTTTATAAAATCTGTTTAAACAAGATTACATAACCTCAAAAAAAAAAATTTGGTTTTATATTTTAATTTTGTTGACTTTTTTCAGACTCAAAGACTCATCTCCTGAGCCACTGCGGGGAATAAAAAAAGCACAAATTAACTAAATTTACCCAACACAATAAATCAGTGCAAATAGTTTTAATAAAGTTTAGTTTTCAATGCAAAAATTCAGTATGTGAGGCTCTTTTTAAATCACTCAGCAATTGTTCTTCTTCAAAAAATTAATTATTATTAACAAGATCAAAGCGGAAGTAAGAGTGACGCAAGTTCGTTGAAATAAGAGTTCTGTGTCTTTATTAAAATCAACACATTAATGATTCATCTCTCATCCACCCGCAATTAATTTGAATGTTATTTTTTTATTACTTGGCCCGACCCGCAGATTATCCGCAGTATCAGGAGGACGCTGATACCCCTTTTTCAGCAGAATTGTTCGCGTTCTGGAGCCAGAGGCAGAGCCTGTGCTCGTGCAGGTGAACGAGCCTGTCACGAACCGGTCGCGTGTTTCCATAGACTTGAGGGACGAATGCTGATGTAAAGCTGCTGTGTGTTGTACCTGTCCATAACTAGTCTAAAAAACATTGCGCGTTCCGCTGTTTCTGCAGGCGGTGCGACACTTTTGTTTTCTGTTAACAGTATTATCTGTAGTGAACCGGCTGCTCACATAAACAGCCGTTTCTCACCCGTCCATTCGGAGATAAACTGAAAACGAAACCGTTGATTCACTCGCCCTCTCGCACATAGGGTCTCTCTCGCGCGTATAGTTTTATATATTTAGATATAAATAATAATGTAGCGCAACGTTACTTGCTCCTCAACGAGACAGCGAAAGCATTTCTCCGCCCCTCTACTCGGCTCCATTCTGAGGTACCGAAATTTGGTACCGAATGACAAGACACTTTTCGATACTCGATAGTATCGAGGCAGTTCGATCAGAACGAATGTGTCAGAGTAACGAGTGTGTCAGAGTAACGAATGTAACGAGTGTGTCAGAGTAACAAGTGTAACAAGTGTGTCAGAGTAACGAATGTGTCAGAGTAACGAGTGTAACGAGTGTGTCAGAGTAACGAATGTGTCAGAGTAACAAGTGTAACGAGTGTGTCAGAGTAACAAATGTGTCAAAGTAACTAGTGTGTCAGAGTAACGAGTGAGTCAGAGTAACGAGTGTGTCAGAGTAACGAATGTGTCAAAGTAACTAGTGTGTCAGAGTAACGAGTGTGTCAGAGTAACAAGTGTGTCAGAGTAACGAGTGAGTCAGAGTAACGAGTGTGTCAGAGTAACGAGTGTAAAGAGTGTGTCAGAGTAACAAGTGTAACAAGTGTGTCAGAGTAACGAATGTGTCAGAGTAACAAGTGTAACGAGTGTGTCAGAGTAACGAATGTGTCAAAGTAACTAGTGTGTCAGAGTAACGAGTGTGTCAGAGTAACGAATGTGTCAAAGTAACGAGTGAGTCAGAGTAACGAATGTGTCAGAGTAACGAGTGAGTCAGAGTAACGAGTGTGTCAGAGTAACGAATGTGTCAGAGTAACGAGTGAGTCAGAGTAACGAGTGTGTCAGAGTAACGAATGTGTCAGAGTAACGAGTGAGTCAGAGTAACGAGTGTGTCAGAGTAACGAATGTGTCAGAGTAACGAGTGAGTCAGAGTAACGAGTGTGTCAGAGTAACGAATGTGTCAAAGTAACTAGTGTGTCAGAGTAACGAGTGTGTCAGAGTAACGAGTGTGTCAGAGTAACGAGTGTGTCAGAGTAACGAGTGTGTCAGAGTAACAAGTGTGTCAGAGTAACTAGTTTGTGTCAGAGTAACGAGTGTAAAGAGCGTGTCAGAGTAACAAGTGTAACAAGTGTGTCAGAGTAACGAATGTGTCAAAGTAACTAGTGTGTCAGAGTAACGAGTGTGTCAGAGTAACTAGTTACTTTGTGTCAGAGTAACGAGTGTAAAGAGTGTGTCAGAGTAACAAGTGTAACAAGTGTGTCAGAGTAACGAATGTGTCAGAGTAACAAGTGTAACAAGTGTGTCAGAGTAACGAATGTGTCAAAGTAACTAGTGTGTCAGAGTAACGAGTGAGTCAGAGTAACAAGTGTGTCAGAGTAACGAATGTGTCAAAGTAACTAGTGTGTCAGAGTAAGTGAGGCTCTTTTTAAATCACTCAGCAATTGTTCTTCTTCAAAAAATTAATTATTATTAACAAGATCAAAGCGGAAGTAAGAGTGACGCAAGTTCGTTGAAATAAGAGTTCTGTGTCTTTATTAAAATCAACACATTAATGATTCATCTCTCATCCACCCGCAATTAATTTGAATGTTATTTTTTTATTACTTGGCCCGACCCGCAGATTATCCGCAGTATCAGGAGGACGCTGATACCCCTTTTTCAGCAGAATTGTTCGCGTTCTGGAGCCAGAGGCAGAGCCTGTGCTCGTGCAGGTGAACGAGCCTGTCACGAACCGGTCGCGTGTTTCCATAGACTTGAGGGACGAATGCTGATGTAAAGCTGCTGTGTGTTGTACCTGTCCATAACTAGTCTAAAAAACATTGCGCGTTCCGCTGTTTCTGCAGGCGGTGCGACACTTTTGTTTTCTGTTAACAGTATTATCTGTAGTGAACCGGCTGCTCACATAAACAGCCGTTTCTCACCCGTCCATTCGGAGATAAACTGAAAACGAAACCGTTGATTCACTCGCCCTCTCGCACATAGGGTCTCTCTCGCGCGTATAGTTTTATATATTTAGATATAAATAATAATGTAGCGCAACGTTACTTGCTCCTCAACGAGACAGCGAAAGCATTTCTCCGCCCCTCTACTCGGCTCCATTCTGAGGTACCGAAATTTGGTACCGAATGACAAGACACTTTTCGATACTCGATAGTATCGAGGCAGTTCGATCAGAACGAATGTGTCAGAGTAACGAGTGTGTCAGAGTAACGAATGTAACGAGTGTGTCAGAGTAACAAGTGTAACAAGTGTGTCAGAGTAACAAGTGTAACGAGTGTGTCAGAGTAACGAATGTGTCAAAGTAACTAGTGTGTCAGAGTAACGAATGTGTCAGAGTAACGAGTGTAACGAGTGTGTCAGAGTAACAAGTGTAACGAGTGTGTCAGAGTAACGAATGTGTCAGAGTAACGAGTGTAACGAGTGTGTCAGAGTAACGAATGTGTCAAAGTAACTAGTGTGTCAGAGTAACGAGTGTGTCAGAGTAACGAGTGTGTCAGAGTAACGAATGTGTCAAAGTAACTAGTGTGTCAGAGTAACGAGTGTGTCAGAGTAACGAATGTGTCAGAGTAACGAGTGAGTCAGAGTAACAAGTGTAACTAGTGTGTCAGAGTAACGAGTGTAACGAGTGTGTCAGAGTAACGAGTGTAACGAGTGTGTCAGAGTAACGAGTGTAACAAGTGTGTCAGAGTAACGAATGTGTCAGAGTAACAAGTGTAACGAGTGTGTCAGAGTAACGAATGTGTCAAAGTAACTAGTGTGTCAGAGTAACGAGTGTGTCAGAGTAACGAATGTGTCAAAGTAACGAGTGAGTCAGAGTAACGAGTGTAACGAGTGTAACGAGTGTGTCAGAGTAACGAATGTGTCAGAGTAACGAGTGTAACGAGTGTGTCAGAGTAACAAGTGTAACAAGTGTGTCAGAGTAACGAATGTGTCAGAGTAACGAGTGTAACGAGTGTGTCAGAGTAACAAGTGTAACAAGTGTGTCAGAGTAACGAATGTGTCAGAGTAACGAGTGTAACGAGTGTGTCAGAGTAACAAGTGTAACAAGTGTGTCAGAGTAACGAATGTGTCAGAGTAACGAGTGTGTCAGAGTAACAAGTGTAACAAGTGTGTCAGAGTAACGAATGTGTCAGAGTAACGAGTGTGTCAGAGTAACAAGTGTAACAAGTGTGTCAGAGTAACGAATGTGTCAGAGTAACGAGTGTGTCAGAGTAACAAGTGTAACGAGTGTGTCAGAGTAACGAATGTGTCAAAGTAACTAGTGTGTCAGAGTAACGAGTGAGTCAGAGTAACGAGTGTGTCAGAGTAACAAGTGTAACGAGTGTGTCAGAGTAACAAGTGTAACAAGTGTGTCAGAGTAACAAGTGTAACGAGTGTGTCAGAGTAACGAATGTGTCAAAGTAACTAGTGTGTCAGAGTAACGAATGTGTCAGAGTAACGAGTGTAACGAGTGTGTCAGAGTAACAAGTGTAACGAGTGTGTCAGAGTAACGAATGTGTCAGAGTAACGAGTGTAACGAGTGTGTCAGAGTAACGAATGTGTCAAAGTAACTAGTGTGTCAGAGTAACGAGTGTGTCAGAGTAACGAGTGTAACGAGTGTGTCAGAGTAACGAATGTGTCAAAGTAACTAGTGTGTCAGAGTAACGAATGTGTCAGAGTAACGAGTGAGTCAGAGTAACAAGTGTAACTAGTGTGTCAGAGTAACGAGTGTAACGAGTGTGTCAGAGTAACGAGTGTAACGAGTGTGTCAGAGTAACGAGTGTAACGAATGTGTCAGAGTAACGAGTGTAACGAGTGTAACGAGTGTGTCAGAGTAACGAATGTGTCAGAGTAACGAGTGTAACGAGTGTGTCAGAGTAACGAGTGTAACGAGTGTGTCAGAGTAACGAGTGTAACGAATGTGTCAGAGTAACGAGTGTAACGAGTGTAACGAGTGTGTCAGAGTAACGAATGTGTCAGAGTAACGAGTGTAACGAGTGTGTCAGAGTAACAAGTGTAACAAGTGTGTCAGAGTAACGAATGTGTCAGAGTAACGAGTGTAACGAGTGTGTCAGAGTAACAAGTGTAACAAGTGTGTCAGAGTAACGAATGTGTCAGAGTAACGAGTGTAACGAGTGTGTCAGAGTAACAAGTGTAACAAGTGTGTCAGAGTAACGAATGTGTCAGAGTAACGAGTGTAACGAGTGTGTCAGAGTAACAAGTGTAACAAGTGTGTCAGAGTAACGAATGTGTCAGAGTAACGAGTGTAACGAGTGTGTCAGAGTAACAAGTGTAACAAGTGTGTCAGAGTAACGAATGTGTCAGAGTAACGAGTGTGTCAGAGTAACAAGTGTAACGAGTGTGTCAGAGTAACGAATGTGTCAAAGTAACTAGTGTGTCAGAGTAACGAATGTGAATGTAACTATAAGTCATGAAGACATTAAATTCTAGACATGAACATCATGATTTTCTGTAGAGCTGCCTTGAAACAGTGTGTGATGAGAAAGCGCTGTACAAATAAGATTAGCTTGATGTGATCACTGATGGGAGACGATGGGAAATAAGGCTCAAACGCACACTGGTCTCTGCATGTGTTTATCTGATGTCAATCTGAGGCTGATGTGTGTCGTCTGGGTCTGGTCTGGCAGACAGATGACCTGCAGACGACTCGAGAGGTAAAGTTCACACCTCACACTATGATCTCTGTCTCTCACTGCGGCGGGTGAGCGGAACGAATGTAAACGCAGCATCTACGAGACAAACAAGAACACTTGACAAGAAAGTCTCATTTGTAAACATTAGTTAACTACACTAGTGAGCATGAACTAAGAATGAACAATACTTCTACAGCATTTATTAATCATAATGTTAATCCCAGTATTTATGACTACATTCTTAAATCAAAAGTTGTATGAACGTTTTTAATAACTAACATTAACAAAAAGGTTAATAAATGCTGTAAAAATATATTTTTAATGTTAATTGAAACAATAACTAATGTTAACAAATGAGACCTTATTTTGAAGTGTTACTGCATTTGTGTGAGTTATAAAAGTGTGTGTGTGTGTGTGTGTGTGTGTGAACATTAGCATCAGATAAAAGTTGAACAAGAAAAGAAACATGAAAATAAATGAACATGAACACATGGTGCACAGTTCATAAACACACTGAATCAGGGAATAACTCACCACTTCCTCACTTCCAAAGCAATACATCAGTGCGTCAGGTGATCCTGATGAGAACATGAGGGCAGCGTCTCAGAGTCTCACACACTCCTGTCTGGAGATCAGCGCTCCTCTCTGAAGAGACAAACCACTGCAGCCAGACGGGATCTGCAGATAGAAATAACACACATGACAATCACAGGAATCACACAGAATCATTCTCAGTTGTCACATGACCTCAGAATCACCGTCCCGCCTCTGTGACCCACTTCCTGTGTTGAGCGTGGAGATATTTATACCTGTCGTGTCTGAGCGCCTGCATGTGTTGTTTTCCTCAGATGTAATCCCTGATTTACTGTCCGCTGACCTGCCGACCTCACATGAAGCAAAGCTCGGTGATGATGATGTCACTGCTCTGTTATGGGCTCTTTTCATTTACAGCCCATAAAGAATTTACATATAATGTGACACAGATGCTACAGTGTCGTAATGTCAGTGTTGACAGAGTAAATGTTGCAACATTCATTCACACTGTGCTGTAAAGCATCTCTACAGAAGACTATAGTATTCAGATCAGATCATGTTCATCTCTCATCTGAGTGACACTGCTGTCTAATCAATAATATTACTGAATATTCATGATCTTTTTACACTGGCCCAAATAACAACTACAGTGCAGCGCTTGCTAATTAGACTCAAACCATCATTACCTTCATAAAGATGGAAGACGCTCTGGATGTGAAGCACAAACTCAGATCAGATGAAGTGACAGCACTGTGAAGCTCCTACACACACACTCTTTTAACAGGCTGGTTTCAGTGACTGTGTCCTGCTCTACAGTTACACTGGTCTGCACACTAACAAATCAAACCATGGTGTTTCCATATTCTTGGACAGTAATACCATGAAAGTCTTTGAACAGCTTGGAGACAAACATCATTCTGAGGCGGTGACCTGCAGACGCTGGTTATCTCTCACCACAGATATAAACAAACAAACAGGACACACACGAGAACGAGGATGAGGATGATGAAGGAATAAGAGGATTGACTCGGGTGAAGGCCGACAGAAGCGTGACCCGCTGGCCAGCTCATGAATCACTGGTCTTCTGAAGAACATCACACACACACACACACACACACACACACACACACACACACACACCCACACACACACATCAGATCATGAGCTGCTCACACACACACACACACACACACACACACACTCACACACACACACTCACACACACACACACACACACACATCAGATCATCAGCTGCTCACACACACACACACACACACACACACACACACTCACACACACACACTCACACACACACACACACACACATCAGATCATGAGCTGCTCACACACACACACACACACACACACACACACACACACACACACACACTCACACACACATCAGATCATGAGCTGCTCACACACACACTCACACACACACACACACACACACACACACACACACACACACACACACACACACACACACACACACACACACACACACACACACACGCACTGTTTACATTTTTCCTCCGTTTCTATGAGTGACGTAAGCAGTGACGCTCTGCAGCTGATTGGTGAATATTAACCCCCACACGTCAGAGTTATTGTACAGCTCTTTCCACAATAAACATCGTTACACAAACGAGCCATTAATCCAACCTTACTACGATAGTTACTTCATTTATTGTCACTTCAGTAAATGTTTAATAAAATGCCTCTTTTTGGGATTGACTGGCTAAAATCAAGTTGCTTTGCCTCAGCCAATCTGTCGTTACCATGGTAACTTTTCCATAATGCTGTTCATCTGTCCTTTAAAATGGGAGTGGCGTAATCTACAGTCACGTGCCCCCGTTTCCTCTACAGCCATTGGCTGACGGTCCGTGACGCCATGCGATTCGGCTTCTCTTTTAAAAAGAAGGCGGGAGTCGCGAGCTTTATTTCGTCAGTCAGCGCGTCGGGCGGGCGGCATCAGAAGAGCGCGATGGTGCGAACTAAAGCCGATAGCGTCCCCGGATCCTACAGGAAAGGTGAGAAACATCGAGCAAACCCTAACTTTAGTTAGTCTGATCAAGAAACATGACCGCGTTTAAACTCGTTATTAACCCGGTCTGGAGTGATAAAGTTGTATTAATCGTAATATTATTATTCTTATTCATTATTATTATTATTGTTGTTGTTGATTAGGCATATGCAGTATTTTTCTGTTAATGTTGATGTGTAGATGTATTTGAGTAAATGTTTATCCTTCATCTCCCGCCATTTGTGCAGCGACTCTAAAGCACAAACTCTCCGAAACTAATTCACGAACTTCAGTTTCCCTGAGAAACACTTTTACACGCTTATTAACTTTATTTATTTGTGAACCTCGTTTAGCGCGAAGCTGTTTTTGTAGTGTAGCGAGCTCTGGCCTTGAACATCGTTTCAGCAGATGTTAATTTTGCTCTTATAAATAATGAAATGAGTGTTTTCACAGCTGTAATCGTGTCATTATTATTGTGTGAACGTTAGTGAAGGTTAATGAACGTTAGTTAATGTCTGTTAGTGGAGCTGAATGAGACGAAATGAAATGGCGCCACTTTCTCGTTTGTCCGCGTCGCGTCACAATGAAGCGCTGAAAGTCTCCGCGAGCGGAACTCGCGTCATTCTGACTGTGTGGCTTGTGTTGTGCTGGATTTATTGAATGTGATCGTTAACTTTGTGTTTTTGTTCTAGCTGTTGCAGCTTCCGCGCCCCGGAAGTCACTCGGCGCGTCCGGATCCATGAACTCGCAGAGCGGCGGCGCGCAATCGGGCACGCCTGGTGAGTACGCGCCTTCACAATCTTCTTGGAGGACTTGTTTTTTTTTTTAATTCATGCATGACGCTAAAAGATACATTTTTAGAGTTATTTAGGACATTTATGGCATTTAGGAAGGATTTCACACTGAAGTCAGTCTAGATGATGTTAGTTTGTTTTCAGCTTGTTTTTTTTTTTCAGTAAAAGTGAAATGTGTGTCCATGTCAATGACTGTTTGTTGTGTTTGCTTTGGTCAGCCAAGAGCAAGTACGCTGGAGGGAATCCCGTGTGTCCGCGTCCCACTCCGACATGGCAGAAGGGGATCGGAGACTTCTTCGGCGGTCCCAGCCGGAAGCCAGAGAAGGAAAACCTTCATCCCGCGTCCGATGACGAGGAGGCGGGCGGCAGCGGCGTGACTAAAGCGCCCAGGAAGTGAGTGCTGAGCTTCGGTCGAGATGTTTGAGTCGTTGTAATGAACTTCACTGAACCGTATTTCTGTGTTTCAGGTCCAGACCGATCATTGACGACGATGAGGAGGAGGATGAATAATTTCACGATTTTCATGTTTCATTGACGCAGTTTTTAGTGTACATCTGTAAATACTTTTATTGGAATTGTTTGGTTCATTTTGTACAGGTTAAATAAAATGAATTTTTCAGAGTTTGCCTGATCTCTACAGTGATTGACAGCACAGATCACATGACTGAATGATGTCTGATTCACTGATCAGACTCTATAATGAGCAGTTGAGGGATTCTGCCCACCCTCTCCTGAATATCTGGTGTTATCCCATGGCTTGATCTTTGATCTAGTGTACATGTGAGGGTTGATATCAGTGAGTGGATCAGAGTTTGTCCGTCAGAAGCGGTGAATGAAGCACGTGTTTCCGGTCAGTGATTCGTCAGGTCAGTCTACAGCAGCGACGGTCACTCATCTGAACACAACCCTTGCTGTGCTTGAATAAAGATTTTGTTAAATGAGATTCAACGATCAAGTCCATGAGAATGATTAATCTACAGCTGCTGTTTAATTGGCTCGTTTAGTTCCACATGACTCAAACCCTTTCCCCTGGTCTCACAAAGCTTAAGCTAGTCAGATTCAAACTCCTCACCCTTTTGAGATCAAAATAGGTCACTTGTGGGATTTGCCTAGATCCAGTGAGTGTTTTTGTGGGGTGGGGGGTCTTTGTTTCCTTTACTCTTACTTTAAAAACTAATGTCTGACTGTAAAGGGGAATATTTGATGTATTTGAGGTCAGATGTGGAAACGGTGAAGAGAGAGGGCAAACAGTTTAGCTCAGTGTTACAGGCTAATCAGCAATACTGTCTTCAGTATCCTGCATTACAGTTTAGGATATATACAGTATTAAAAATGAATTTATGAATATAAATGTGCGAAGCATGTCCACGCGACGTTCTCACCTTTTCCCCTAACCCGTTTGCATCCCTGTAGTCAGAGTAAACGCATGTTTGAGCTGTTTTAACTGAAAGCATCTTGTGCTGTCACATCTTAAAATTGGTCAGTGTCAGTGTTTTGTCTCAAGATGATCACCAGTATAGTGTTTGTTTATAAAAGCCACATAAATGGCCTAATTGAACTGAGGCCTAACCCTGGGTTAGTCTAACCCTGTCTGTGAAACCGGCCTTTTGAGTTTTTTTCCAGTTCATATGAACACGTTACTGTTGAACACAGGGTTTGATCTGAAGCTTCACAGATACTCAAATCACATGATAAAACACAGATATTACTGTATATCAGAGGATCTGCTGTAAACTTCTCATCTGTCTTCATTAATGCCTTCACCTATAAGACACAAACAGCACAGTTAGTTTAGCAGGCACCTTTAAATGCTCAAATATACAGTTTAAAACAGTATTTTGTCTCGCACTGCTGAAGCTGGCCAGATTTATGACATGTATAGTTTAAAGTGCACAATTCTGATATTTCTGCATAAAAGTACAGAAGATTAGTGATTACACCTAAAGTACATCTATTATTCCTAACCCAGAAAACAAAGTTATTCTGCACCTAATGAGTTTTACTGCGGTATTTCGGTGGGAGCTCCATTGAATCATCTGATGAGCTGCAGTGTCGCTCCTCCACCGCCAGAGGGCAGTGAGTGGCGCTGCGGCGCTCGCGGTGTCGGTTCCAGTTCCGGTCTGGCTCTCTTTCTTTCTCTTCCGCTCTCCGCATCATCATGGTGGGTATCTGACCGAGTCTCTCTCGCGAATCTGCTGTAATCCTCCTTCAGTGCTGCTCGATCCATCAGCGCAAGCGCGCGGGTGTGAAGCAGAGACTGACGGGTGTGTGTGTGTGTGAGTATGACGCGACAGATGAGTGTGTGCGGCAGATTACAGCGCGTTAAAGCGCGCGATCACAGTCGCGCTCACACTGACGCCAGCTCGCGCGTTTATTTCACTAGAATGAGTTAATCTTCACACGTGATGAGATCTCGAGGAACCGATCCGTTCAGATAGAGGTTCTGCTGTGTGTGTGTGTGTGTGTGTGTGTGTGTGTGTTCTGACCAGCCCAGAATGCAATGCTGCTGTGTTTCTGATGTTCTTCTGTGGTGCTGCAGGGTCGAGTCAGGACCAAGACGGTGAAGAAGGCCGCTCGGGTCATCATCGAGAAGTACTACACCCGGCTGGGCAACGACTTCCACACCAACAAGCGCGTGTGCGAGGAGATCGCCATCATCCCCAGCAAGAAGCTGCGCAACAAGATCGCCGGGTGAGAGCAGTGCATGCTGGGACACTGTCACAGTACACACGTACATGTGTGGGGTCAGAGGTCATGACGGTCCAGCGCCGCTCATTCTGTGACTCAGGTCATCAGATCACTGTGCTGATGTCACTTCCTGTCCGAACAGTCCTGAGTGTGTCTGACCGTGTGTGTGTGTCCGCAGGTACGTGACGCACCTGATGAAGCGCATCCAGAGAGGGCCGGTCAGGGGAATCTCCATCAAGCTGCAGGAGGAGGAGCGCGAGCGCAGAGACAACTACGTGCCCGAGGTGCGTCTGACCGTAGATCATGTGACCCTGTCTCGAAAGTGACTGTGGAGTGTCCGTCTCCAGGTCATTGATGCACAGGAAGAACGACTGAAAGTCTTTCCCGTGTTTGCTGGATTGTGTTCCTGTCAAACCCTGAATCTTTCTCACAATCACGCTAACGTCAGCATGAGCGCCAGCTTTGATCATCAGATGAGCTCGAGCTCTTCCTGCTTTAATCTGAGACTCCATGAATATTAATTTATAATCCGTGTTAAGATGTCGTTACACCTGTCGTAATCCGCTCGGATGTTCTCAAGATGATTGAAGAGGAACTTTCAGTTTATTAAATACAAAATTAGTGTGAAAATGCAGCAGTTTAAGTTCATTATGGAAGTGATTGAGTCTCCATCAGGTTTATTTTAGTTTTATTAATGTTTTGAATTTGCTTTTTGTTTATATACTTTTGCTATATTTAGTTTTCATATTAGTTTTTTTTTTGTCACTTTATTTTAAATATTACCATTTAGGGTTAACTAATATTTATGTATTTTAATGTTGCAGCTTTATCTCAATTCGGTTGTTAAGTCTGACATCACGCGGCAGCGCTTCCTGGTCCAAACGCTCTATCCCAAAACAAATGATGCTAATATACACACGTAATGCTACAAAAATATATAATCATAACGTTTATCTCCATACCAATATTCCTGATGGCCAGACAATGATTCATCTTTTATAAATCGTTAAAATATGAATGTCTGTGACGCTGTGAGCACGGAGACTGTTGTCGACTAATTATTTAAAATGCTTAACTTTTTAAAATGATTGTTTAATATGAATAAATAGCGCTCATTAACGGCCGTCAATGGCATTCTCAAGTGAAACGAGTCGAGGCTTGGACGCGGAAACGGCGTTCCTTACGTCACGACTTGAGCGGATAAATAAATGTTTTTAATAGTTTTAGTTAACGATATTAACCTGCTGCAGAACTCTACTGAGCAACTCTGATTCAGATTAATCTACGGCTCTGCTCTCGGCGCCGGCTCTGGAATAGGCTGGTCTGATGATGATGATGATGATGATGATGCGGTCTGATGTTGACGGTCTTGTGTTTTTCCGCAGGTTTCCGCTCTGGATCAGGAGATCATCGAGGTCGACACCGACACCAAGGAGATGCTCAAGCTTCTGGTGAGAATCACTCATTAAACTTCAGTCTGTGTCGAAAGTGACTGGAGCGTCTGATATATCCCATGATTCCCTGCGTTAGAGCATGTGACCCTGTCTCGAAAGTGACTGTGGAGTGTCCGTCTCCAGGTCATTGATGAACAGGAAGAGCAACTGAAAGTCTTTCCCGTGTTTGCTGGATTGTGTTCCTGACAAACCCTGAATCTTTCTCACATGTCCGTTGAGTTCATGTCTGGATCTGGTTAGGGCTGCGGGGAGCGATTAGTGAGTTCAGAGGCTGTTCTTCATGTCTGAACGGCGCGGTTCGCTGTGGTTCAGCTGAACCTGCAGTAGGCGTCGCTCTCGTGATCACAGTCAGGTCTGATTCAGTATCTCGGCGTTATCAGTCCTGAAGCGCTTCACTCCGGGGAGGATCTGGACCGGTTTAGTGTTGATCTTGACCTTGCAGCTCTGAACAATGATGTCACTGATCTGGTTTTGTTTTTTCCTCAGGATTTCGGCAGCCTGTCGAATCTCCAGGTGACTCAACCTCCCGTCGGCATGAACTTCAAGACCCCGCGTGGAGTCTGAACACTTGTAATATATCTCTTAATAAAACCCTGGGAAAAACCAGCGCTGCGGTTCTCAAGTCTTTATTTCTCCATGTTGATGTGTGGCCGTTTCATGCAGCTTTCTTTCATGCAACTCAGAACATGTCATTTGAGTTTGTAAAAGTGTTAGTCGGGCCTAATGATGGTCAGTTTATTCAAAAATGACAAAGTGCATCTACTTTGTGTTTTCGTGAGTCCCAGTAGAAATGTGTGCGGTGAAATCTACTCATTACACTGAAGTGAACGTATGCACACCGAGCCAAAAACATGCTCGAGTGAAAGCAGAAAAGAACAGTTTAAAATTGTAAAAGTAACCTAGTTAAAATAAAAATGAGTTTGTTTTGAATCGTTTTCTCAATTTAGAGTGAATGAATGTAGTTTCCATCAACCAGCAGAGAAAGCGTGAATCACTGATGAACTCATGCTGTATGTCAGTGAAACAAAACACAATACTAACATCTACAGTCAGTTCAGAGCTTCTGTCTGCAATCAATCGTCCTTGAATTATTTCAGGCATTTTGTTTTGTTTCTGCAAATACTGATATGTGATTAATTACAAGTAATTACATTAATCAGCATAGAATTGACTAAAAGCCCAAACTGTTACGCAATATAATATTTACTTAAATATTAAAATTCCATTTATCCACTTCCTGGTAAAAGCAGCAATAAATATTTAGAAAGAATGCAACATTTTATGTTAATTATAAATGCTGAATCTAACTACTGTTTTCAAAGTTTGACATTCAATAAAAACATTTAATAGTGACCATCCAAATGTGATTTTCTATATCAATTCTCTCATTGAAGAAAACTGATTTTATCATCGTTCGCAGGGCAGTGGACGGTCAGTGCTGACCAGTCGATTTTAATGTTAAGTCAAACCTCAAAACATCTTTCTTCAGAAATGTAATAATGCAGGGCAGCCTGTGCTCCTCTCTAGAGTTCATTTTCCTAACTAACATGTTACACTGAAAAAAAAAAAATCTGGATTTAAAAAGGCAAATGCTTGAGAGCCTGTATTAGATCATTAATGCAGTGATTATGTTTCTAGCATGTTTTATGTTTGAGAACACTTCTTACCCTAATTGATGGAGTGTGTAGCTTTTCATTTCTTAAACATGTAGGAAGACGCATCATGGCCATATTCCAGGATGAAGTCAAGATTCATCAGGCTCAAACTGTGAAAGATTGGTTGAAGAATCATTTTCACACATGAATTGGCACCTCTGAATCCAGATCTTAAATTCATTGAAAGTTTTTGGGATGTGCTGTAGGAGACTTTAGAGAGTCTCTTGCATTGTCAATACAAGATCTTGAACAAAAAAGTATGCACCTCTTGATGAAAACATTTATTTCCATCTCCCAATATGGTCATGATGTGTCTTCCTACATGGCTGTTGAAGAAATGAAAAGCAACACACTTCATCATGTTAAAAACATAATCCTAGAATTAATGATCCACTCCTAGACGCTTAGAGGGTTAGTTCACCCAAAAATGAAAATTCTGTCATTAATTACTCACCCTCGTGTCGTTCCACACCCGTAAGACCTTCATTCAACTTCAGAACACAAATTAACATCTTTTTGATGAAATCTGAGCAATTTTTGTCCCTCCATTGACAGCTTACGCAACTACTGTGACACTTCAAAACATTCAAAAAACTAATCCATATGGATTGAGTGATTTAGTCCATATTTTCTGAAGAGACTCAATCACTTTTTATGATGAACAGATTGAATTAAGGCTTTTATTCACATATAAACATTGATCAACTCAGAAGCTCAAGCATGTTTGCTTGACACGCAAGAACCAGTGAGGTTCATTCTGATGTTACGCATCACGTTTGAGCTTCAGCAAGAACCAATGAGGTTCATTCTGATGTTACGCATCACGTTTGAGCTTCAGCAAGAACCAGTGAGGTTCATTCTGATGTTACGCATCACGTTTGAGCTTCAGCAAGAACCAATGAGGTTCATTCTTGTGTTATGCATCACGTTTGAGCTTCAGTGAGAACCAATGAGGTTCATTCTGGTGTTACGCATCACGTTTGAGCTTCAGTGAGAACCAATGAGGTTCATTCTCGTGTTACGCAGCACGTTTGAGCTTCAATAACCAATGAGGTTCATTCTGGTGTTACGCATCACGTTTGAGCTTCAGCAAGAACCAATGAGGTTCATTCTTGTGTTACGCATCACGTTTGAGCTTCAGTGAGAACCAATGAGGTTCATTCTGGTGTTACGCATCACGTTTGAGCTTCAGTGAGAACCAATGAGGTTCATTCTCGTGTTACGCAGCACGTTTGAGCTTCAATAACCAATGAGGTTCATTCTGATGTTACGCATCACGTTTGAGCTTCAGCAAGAACCAATGAGGTTCATTCTTGTGTTACGCATCACGTTTGAGCTTCAGTGAGAACCAATGAGGTTCATTCTGGTGTTACGCATCACGTTTGAGCTTCAGTGAGAACCAATGAGGATCATTCTCGTGTGTCGCAGCACGTTTGAGCTTCAGCAAGAACCAATGAGGTTCATTCTGATGTTACGCATCACGTTTGAGCTTCAGCAAGAACCAATGAGGTTCATTCTTGTGTTACGCATCACGTTTGAGCTTCAGTGAGAACCAATGAGGTTCATTCTGGTGTTACGCATCACGTTTGAGCTTCAGTGAGAACCAATGAGGTTCATTCTCGTGTTACGCAGCACGTTTGAGCTTCAATAACCAATGAGGTTCATTCTCGTGTTACGCAGCACGTTTGAGCTTCAACAAGAACCAGTGAGGTTCATTCTGGTGTTACGCAGCACGTTTGAGCTTCAAGAACCAGTGAGGTTCATTCTGGTGTTACGCAGCACGTTTGAGCTTCAACAAGAACCAGTGAGGTTCATTCTGGTGTTACGCAGCACGTTTGAGCTTCAAGAACCAGTGAGGTTCATTCTGGTGTTACGCAGCACGTTTGAGCTTCAACAAGAACGAGTGAGGTTCATTCTGATGTTACGCATCACGTTTGAGCTTCAGCAAGAACCAGTGAGGTTCATTCTGATGTTACGCAGCACGTTTGAGCTTCAGCAAGAACCAATGAGGTTCATTCTCGTGTTACGCAGCACGTTTGAGCTTCAGTGAGAACCAATGAGGTTCATTCTCGTGTTACGCAGCACGTTTGAGCTTCAATAACCAATGAGGTTCATTCTCGTGTTACGCAGCACGTTTGAGCTTCAACAAGAACCAGTGAGGTTCATTCTGGTGTTACGCATCACGTTTGAGCTTCAGTGAGAACCAATGAGGTTCATTCTCGTGTTACGCAGCACGTTTGAGCTTCAATAACCAATGAGGTTCATTCTGATGTTACGCATCACGTTTGAGCTTCAGCAAGAACCAATGAGGTTCATTCTTGTGTTACGCATCACGTTTGAGCTTCAGTGAGAACCAATGAGGTTCATTCTGGTGTTACGCATCACGTTTGAGCTTCAGTGAGAACCAATGAGGTTCATTCTCGTGTTACGCAGCACGTTTGAGCTTCAATAACCAATGAGGTTCATTCTCGTGTTACGCAGCACGTTTGAGCTTCAACAAGAACCAGTGAGGTTCATTCTGGTGTTACGCAGCACGTTTGAGCTTCAAGAACCAGTGAGGTTCATTCTGGTGTTACGCAGCACGTTTGAGCTTCAACAAGAACCAGTGAGGTTCATTCTGGTGTTACGCAGCACGTTTGAGCTTCAAGAACCAGTGAGGTTCATTCTGGTGTTACGCAGCACGTTTGAGCTTCAACAAGAACGAGTGAGGTTCATTCTGATGTTACGCATCACGTTTGAGCTTCAGCAAGAACGAGTGAGGTTCATTCTGATGTTACGCATCACGTTTGAGCTTCAGCAAGAACCAATGAGGTTCATTCTCGTGTTACGCAGCACGTTTGAGCTTCAATAACCAATGAGGTTCATTCTTGTGTTACGCAGCACGTTTGAGCTTCAATAACCAATGAGGTTCATTCTCGTGTTACGCAGCACGTTTGAGCTTCAGCAAGAACCAATGAGGTTCATTCTCGTGTTACGCAGCACGTTTGAGCTTCAATAACCAATGAGGTTCATTCTTGTGTTACGCATCACGTTTGAGCTTCAGCAAGAACCAATGAGGTTCATTCTTGTGTTACGCATCACGTTTGAGCTTCAGTGAGAACCAATGAGGTTCATTCTCGTGTTACGCAGCACGTTTGAGCTTCAATAACCAATGAGGTTCATTCTCGTGTTACGCAGCACGTTTGAGCTTCAACGAGAACCAATGAAGTTCATTCTCGTGTTATGCAGCACGTTTGAGCTTCAGCAAGAACCAATGAGGTTCATTCTGGTGTTACGCAGCACGTTTGAGCTTCAAGAATCAATGAGGTTCATTCTGGTGTTACGCAGCACGTTTGAGCTTCAAGAACCAGTGAGGTTCATTCTGGTGTTACGCAGCACGTTTGAGCTTCAGCAAGAACCAATGAGGTTCATTCTGGTGTTACGCAGCACGTTTGAGCTTCAAGAATCAATGAGGTTCATTCTGGTGTTACGCAGCACGTTTGAGCTTCAAGAATCAATGAGGTTCATTCTGGTGTTACGCAGCACGTTTGAGCTTCAAGAACCAGTGAGGTTCATTCTGGTGTTACGCATCATGTTTGAGCTTCAGCAAGAACCAATGAGGTTCATTCTGATGTTACGCATCACGTTTGAGCTTCAACAAGAACCAGTGAGGTTCATTCTGGTGTTACGCATCACGTTTGAGCTTCAACAAGAACCAGTGAGGTTCATTCTGATGTTACGCATCACGTTTGAGCTTCAGTAAGAACCAATGAGGTTCATTCTTGTGTTACGCATCATGTTTGAGCTTCAGTGAGAACCAATGAGGTTCATTCTCGTGTTACGCAGCACATTTGAGCTTCACAAGAACCAACGAAGTTCATTCTTGTGTTACGCGGCACGTTTGAGCTTCAGCAAGAACCAATGAGGTTCATTCTCGTGTTACGCAGCACGTTTGAGCTTCAACGAGAACCAATGAGGTTCATTCTGGTGTTACGCAGCACGTTTGAGCTTCAGCAAGAACCAATGAGGTTCATTCTCGTGTTACGCAGCACATTTGAGCTTCACAAGAACCAACGAAGTTCATTCTTGTGTTACGCGGCACGTTTGAGCTTCAGCAAGAACCAATGAGGTTCATTCTCGTGTTACGCAGCACGTTTGAGCTTCAACGAGAACCAATGAGGTTCATTCTGGTGTTACGCAGCACGTTTGAGCTTCAGCAAGAACCAATGAGGTTCATTCTCGTGTTACGCAGCACGTTTGAGCTTCAACGAGAACCAATGAGGTTCATTCTGGTGTTACGCAGCACGTTTGAGCTTCAGCAAGAACCAATGAGGTTCATTCTGGTGTTACACAGCACGTTTGAGCTTCAGCAAGAACCAATGAGGTTCATTCTGGTGTTACGCAGCACGTTTGAGCTTCAGCAAGAACCAATGAGGTTCATTCTCATGTTACGCAGCACGTTTGAGCTTCAATAACCAATGAGTTTCATTCTCGTGTTACGCAGCACGTTTGAGCTTCAAGAACCAATGAGGTTCATTACCGTTTTGAGCTTCAGCAAGAACCAATGAGGTTCATTCTCGTGTAACGCAGCACGTTTGAGCTTCAATAACCAATGAGGTTCATTCTTGTGTTACGCATCATGTTTGAGCTTCAGTGAGAACCAATGAGGTTCATTCTTGTGTTACGCATCATGTTTGAGCTTCAGTGAGAACCAATGAGGTTCATTCTCGTGTTACGCAGCACATTTGAGCTTCACAAGAACCAACGAAGTTCATTCTCGTGTTACGCGGCACGTTTGAGCTTCAGCAAGAACCAATGAGGTTCATTCTGGTGTTACGCAGCACGTTTGAGCTTCAACAAGAACCAGTGAGGTTCATTCTGGTGTTACGCAGCACGTTTGAGCTTCAAGAACCAGTGAGGTTCATTCTCGTGTTACACATCACGTTTGAGCTTCAGCAAGAACCAATGAGGTTCATTCTCGTGTTACGCAGCACGTTTGAGCTTCAGCAAGAACCAATGAGGTTCATTCTCGTGTTACGCAGGACGTTTGAGCTTCAGCGAGAACCAATGAGGTTCATTCTCGTGTTACACAGCACGTTTGAGCTTCAGCAAGAACCAATGAGGTTCATTCTCGTGTTACGCAGCACGTTTGAGCTTCAGCAAGAACCAATGAGGTTCATTCTGGTGTTACGCAGCACGTTTGAGCTTCAAGAACCAATGAGGTTCATTCTCGTGTTACGCAGCACGTTTGAGCTTCAACAAGAACCAGTGAGGTTCATTCTCGTGTTACGCATCACGTTTGAGCTTCAGCGAGAACCAATGAGGTTCATTCTCGTGTTACGCAGCACGTTTGAGCTTCAAGAACCAATGAGGTTCATTACCGTGTCACGCAGCACGTTTGAGCTTCACAAGAACCAATGAGGTTCATTCTCGTGTTACGCATCACGTTTGAGCTTCAGCAAGAACCAATGAGGTTCATTCTCATGTTACGCATCACGTTTGAGCTTCAACAAGAACCAGTGATGTTCATTCTCATGTTACGCATCACGTTTGAGCTTCACAAGAACCAATGAGGTTCATTCTCGTGTTACGCATCACGTTTGAGCTTCAGCAAGAACCAATGAGGTTCATTCTCGTGTTACGCATCACGTTTGAGCTTCAGCAAGAACCAATGAGGTTCATTCTCGTGTTACGCATCACGTTTGAGCTTCACAAGAACCAATGAGGTTCATTCTCGTGTTACGCATCACGTTTGAGCTTCAGCAAGAACCAATGAGGTTCATTCTCGTGTTACGCATCATAGACATATAATAAACACTAGACGCCCTATTGGCCGCTTTGGACTGTTGCTGCGATACGTCAACGAGTCCGCCATATTGTGCGGGGCAAGACTGCGCCGTTAACAAACACAAGTAAACGGACGAGCTGCGGTTTTTCTGGATAAAAACGAAAATAACGTTTACATTTATCAACCAATTTCAGTGGTTTATAATGTACGTGGTGTACAAAAAGTTCTAGTTACTTAAGATCTCTATAGTTAGACATATAAAATATTTATTTTAATTAAGAAATAGTCAAAGCTCAGGCTTGTCATGTATTTGACTGCTTTATTCTTGCATAAGAATTGTGAAAACGCCCATACTGAGATATAATTTAATTTTCACATTAAATTAAATAAAGTTTTCTTATTGTAAAAAAGGGATTTTCTGTCTTTAACGCAATTTTAGCTTTTTTTGAGCTTAGAATTGACCACCATTGATAAAATTAAACAAATCATCAAATACAAATCACACAGGCTGCTTTCTGTATTTTATAGCACTAAAATGATACAGATATTTACAGAAAGATACTCCAAAAACATACAACAACAAAGATAACTGATGGATCCTTTATGGTAATACATATGATGGTACAACTACAGTGCAATGCAAATAAAGAAATTGAGAATAGTAAATAGTTTGTTATACACAATAAGAAGTAGTTTATGTAGTATATAATATTGTCAATAAACAAACAGTATACAGCAAATAAAATAGTAATGAATAGAACATGTTTAAATAGTATAAGTACAATAATATAATATAATAATATATTGATAATAGCATATAGTATAATAATACTATAATAATAGCAATAGAATATGTAGTATCATTTACAGAATATAGACAATAATAACATCATAACTATAATAGATTGATAATAATAGTGGTATAATAATAATAATAATCGCAAATACAATGTAATATCAATTGCAGAATAATATAGACAATAATAAAAATAGTAAATTAAATAGTGACTACAATAATAATAATATAGTATTGGTATAATAATAATAATAATAATAATAATAATAATAATAATAATAACAACAAAAGGCTATATATTTTCCATCAGTCTCTTGGAAATGGTGAGAACAGTCCACTGACAGGCTCTCCTCAGCTTTCCTTGAGGCTATAGCCCTGGTTGCAATGGGCTGAAAAAGAAATAAAAATATAAACAAATCACCATTTAATGGCAAACTTTTAAATAATGTAGATGAGTCGGTAAACTTCCCTTCTAGCTACTTCTCAACTCGTTGTCTTTGTGAAACCTTAAATGTGTGAAAAGCTAACTAACCTAAGGGTTAGATTAAGATTAACAAAATATCAGTCACCTAGCCGTAACGAGTACTTGTCATAAAAGTCGGTTTTAATAAAATAGAGATGCATATTTAAACTTTAGTTTATAAAATAACATAAGCTAAAACTATATTAGAAATCATGTACACTCACGTCTCAACTTTCACAGCTAACTAGTGACAACGCTAGCTATTTTAGTCTGACTGACTCCGGTGGCCAGCTACTATCAATTATATAATGAAAATACAACCAGAAACAAATGCTAAATCTTACCTGTGAAAGGTTATTCCCTGAGACCGGTTTTCAGTTGTGCAGCGATTTGTACAGCCCCAAACAGCACAAGAAGCAGGCATTTTTCTCAGTTCCAGTTATGAGCGTTATGGGAACGTTGCCCCGCACAACATGGCGGCGCCGTTGACGTACGGTCCAGCGGCCAATAGGGCGTCTAGTGTTTATTATATGTCTATGTTACGCATCACGTTTGAGCTTCAGCAAGAACCAATGAGGTTCATTCTTGTGTTACGCATCATGTTTGAGCTTCAGTGAGAACCAATGAGGTTCATTCTCGTGTTACGCATCACGTTTGAGCTTCAGTGAGAACCAATGAGGTTCATTCTCGTGTTACGCAGCACGTTTGAGCTTCAACGAGAACCAATGAGGTTCATTCTGGTGTTACGCATCATGTTTGAGCTTCAGTGAGAACCAATGAGGTTCATTCTCGTGTTACGCGGCACGTTTGAGCTTCAGCAAGAACCAATGAGGTTCATTCTCGTGTTACGCAGCACGTTTGAGCTTCAACGAGAACCAATGAGGTTCATTCTGGTGTTACGCAGCACGTTTGAGCTTCAGCAAGAACCAATGAGGTTCATTCTCGTGTTACGCGGCACGTTTGAGCTTCAGCAAGAACCAATGAGGTTCATTCTGGTGTTACGCAGCACATTTGAGCTTTAACAAGAACCAATGAGGTTCATTCTTCATCAAGAGGTTTGTTCTCGCGTCAAGCAGTTTCTGTGTGTTCGCTGATCAATGTTTATATGTGAATAAGAGACTAACTTTAATCTGTTCATCAAATAAAGTGATCCAGTCTCTTCAGAAAATTTGGACTAAATCAATTCATATGGATTAGTTTTATGATCTCTTTATGAACTTTCTGAAGTATCAGAGTGGTAGTTGTGTAGCTGTCAAAGGAGGGACAGATCAGTTCACGTGCCGCTTGAACTGAGGCACTACAGTGATTGGTCATGCCACATTAAAGAGGCCAAAATAGTATTTATTTGAATATTGTAGTAAAATTGACAGAATTTGAAAGCTGAGACTTAGTTTTATGTAACCTGCTCTGTCTTGTCTGTCGACACGCAGTCAGTGTCCTCTTTCCTCTATAATGTTTTTTCATTGCGTAAGAAAATTACTATTTTAAACATTTTTCTAAGTTTTGCATAATAAACATGCAGTTGTTATAACCGACTGGGGAATGATGGCAGGGGAATGTTTGTACTTGTAAAAGTTGATTTGTCACAGCAGGGTTACTGACATAAAGTGCAGATGAAATGTAATAGAAAATGGTGAGAAGAAATTCACAAAGACATAGTGAGCAGTTTCAGCACTTTGTCAAATCCAGCATATAAATTTGAATTCTTTAAAATAAAAAATAAAAATAAAATTTGACAGTAATCAGACTTGTGGAAAGGCATGAAATCAGTGCTGGAATCATCATCATCATCATCATCATGTGGATTCAAACTCACCCATGATGAATCTGTGATGTTCACTGCTTCATAAAACATCAGTCATCTTATAAATCAGACTCAAGCAGACTAAATATTAAGTAAATGTGACCTTTTGAGGGTCAGCTTGTGGCATCACCTTATAAACTACTAAAGCTTGTTCTGTTTTGAATCTGCTGGGCTAATGACCTTTGTTAGCATCATTATCTCAGGTGGAGTTCATTAAAAGCCACACTTTTCAATACAGATCAAGCTCAGGCGGTTTCTCCTGGAACAACAGTTCATAACTAAACATGATTGTACTGAAAAGTGCCTTTGAATGAAGGGTTTCTGAATTAATTCCTGTTTGTGATGCTTGAGTTCAGGTGATGATGATGGTCGTTTCACTGCATTACTAGTATGACTGCATTGTTTAGCATGTGTCACACCTCTTCCTCTTTTACACAATGACCTCTGACACACAATTAAAAAGGTCAAGGAATATTTAAATATTTTAAGTATGATAAAGTGCACTACAGAGAATGACATATGAATGTTAGTTCATCCAAAACCATCATTCATTGGAAACGGTGTCAGATGATGTTGATGATGTATTTCAGCGAATAGACTTGCATCATCTCGTCCTTCGTCATCCACGCAGTCCGTACTTTTACTGCACCGTAACAGATTCAAAACAAGTAATCCTGACAAGTGAAATATGAATGCCATCTGAAATATAGATCAGACCAGAAGAAGAATGGTGGAAATGTTCAGGCAACGTCATCCAATAATTTACAATTTTATTAAATCTTTCGATGAAAAACAAGGGACGCAGTAGTCGACATTGGGAAGAACAGTCAGCATGGCTGCGTGAGACACATCAGGGGCTTTCGGTGCAAAAATTCATCATCATAATCACTATTATTGCAAAAACGTCCAAGAAAGTTCATGACTGTCACATGATCCTCACAGAGCAGCACGAGTCAATGTCATGAAGGAAGTGAGAACCAATTAAAAACAAACAAAGACAAAACACAATCACCTTATTACGACTAAACTCTGTCACTGTCACAACATCAGAGAACTTCTTTTCTTTTTAAATGAATTTAAATATTTTTAAAAATATTTCACCATCTACTTTTATTGCGAAAATAGGCAACTGGACTAACTGTGATGATGATGATGATGATGTATTTAGAGCAGCGTCAGGCTCGTCTCCATGACGGCCGAAGCCATGATGCTAGTCTCCATGACAACAGCCGCCATGATGCTCGTCTCCATGACGACCGCCGCCATGATGCTCGTCTCCATGACGACCGCCACCGTGATGCTTGTCTCCTAACAGTGATGTGTGTTTATCTTGCGCTCAAGCAGTTGCGAGTTTTTGGACAGTTTGATGGATCTCTGTACATCAGTAAGTTTCCCTGAACAAAACGTACAAACACAAGTGCGTCCTCATTAAAACGGGACGCCCGTCCTGCCAGAGAAAGTGCAGAAAGTCATAAGTGCGGCAGATGCACCGCTGTAGAATCAGGAATGTTGTCGTTGGAACTGGGAGATTGAAAGCTCTGAATAAAAACATAAAACCAGTCGAGGAACTCAACGGCGTGAACGCAGAAATGTCCATCCATCCGTCTCTCCACAAACCAAAGCATCTCTTTTTCTGGATTCATGTTTTCCAGAGGCAGTGTGTGTGTGTGTGTGTGTGTGTGAGAGAGGTTTGTAAACAGCTCCGTTGCAGAACCTGATTAGACAGTAGGGCGAAAGGAGGCGGGTCTCATGCAGAGCGTCTCAGGTGGGCTTCCTGAATGTCAGAAACATCAACTAGCAGTCTGTTACTCTCACACACACACACATTCACTGTTGTGACAGTAAATCTCAAGTTCAGTCACTGGGATGAACTGTTACATTACAGACTGACTGCTCACATATATTAATCTGTCAATTAATTCATCTGTATAAATGTTTGTTTTTCTAGGACATTCACTAGAGTTTAACTGAAGGCCTCGAGAAGAAATTGAGTTCCACGAGTTCTAAACCTTACCAAAAACCCCCTGTCCCGTTTCTTAAAATTAAACACCTTAAAATGTCATGAGAATGAATCACATAAAAGTTTTTTTTCTCTGTCAGATAATGTGAAATGATCTCACTTTCTGTGTTCAGTCTGTAAAATTCTGTTGAATGAGGTCGAGGAAGACGGTGAATGAAGCTTCAGGTAAAGACAAGCTTGTTTCTCCCGTGTGTGTGTGTGTGTGTGTGTGTGTGTTGAAGCCCACCCTCGTCTCTCTGAAGCCCCTCGTTTGTGGTTCTTCCTCTCAAATGACGGTGGGCTGCAGTTCAGGACAGGGCCGCAGGAGGGCGTCAATGAGTCTGAAGGACAAAAGTGCTACGAGTTCAGCCAGGGGTGGTTGAGGCATTCTGAAGCGGAGGCTCGTTTCTCTGGCACCATCTCCAGCATGGGCAACAAGAAGTGCGTGAAGTGACCGGCGTCCTCGGCCGACCAGCCGTATTTTTCCACCAGCACGTCGAACAGAGACCAGGGCTTGAGTTTCGTGATGTGTCGCAGCTCACCTGCAGAGAGAGACGCACTAGATCAGCTGCTGCAGGGACAACACTGCTGCAAGACACACCCACATTATTGCTGCAAGACACACCCACATTATTACTACAAGACACTCCCATATTATTATTGCAAGACCCACCCACATTACTGCAAGACCCGCCCCCATTATTACTTCAAGACCTGCCCACATTATTACTGTAAAATAAATCCACATTACTGCAAGACACCCCCATTATTACTGCAAGACACGCCTACATTATTACTATAATACCCGGCCACATTATTACTGTAAAATAAATCCACATTACTGCAAGACACTCCCATTATTACTGCAAGACATGCCCCAATTATTACAGCAAGACACGCCCCATTATTACTGCAATACCCGCCCACATTATTACTGTAAGACTCGCCCCCATTATTACAGCAAGACACGCCCCATTATTACTGCAAGACACGCCCCAATTATTACAGCAAGACACGCCCCATTATTACTGCAAGACACGCCCCAATTATTACAGCAAGACACGCCCCATTATTACTGCAAGACACGCCCCAATTATTACAGCAAGACACGCCCCATTATTACTGCAAGACACGCCCCAATTATTACAGCAAGACACGCCCCATTATTGCTGCAAGACCCGCCTACATTATTACTATAAGACATGCCCCATTATTACTGTAAGACACGCCCATTATTACTGCAAGACACGCCCCAATTATTACAGCAAGACATGCCCCATTATTGCTGCAAGACCCGCCTACATTATTACTATAAGACATGCCCCATTATTACTGTAAGACACGCCCATTATTACTGCAAGACACGCCCCAATTATTACAGCAAGACATGCCCCATTATTGCTGCAAGACCCGCCTACATTATTACTATAAGACATGCCCCATTATTACTGTAAGACACGCCCATTATTACTGCAAGACACGCCCCAATTATTACAGCAAGACCCGCCCACATTATTACTGCAAGACACGCCCATTATTACTGCAAGACATGCCCATTATTACTGCAAGACATGCCCCAATTATTACTGTAAGATTCGCTCCCATTATTACTGCAAGACACGCCCCAATTATTACTGCAAGACACGCCCCAATTATTACTGCAAGACACGCCCCAATTATTACTGCAAGACACGCCCCCATTATTACTGAAAGACACGCCCCCATTATTACTGAAAGACACGCCCCAATTATTACTGCAAGACACGCCCCAATTATTACTGCAAGACATGCCCCCATTATTACTGAAAGACACGCCCCCATTATTACTGTAAGACCTGCCCACATTATTACTGCAAGACACGCCCCCATTTTTACTGCAACACACGCCCACATTATTACTGTAAGACCCGCCCACATTATTACTGCAAGACACGCCCACATTATTACTGCAAGACACGCCCCCAGGTTTGAAGGTGTAAATGAAAGGGTCCTGAAGGAGGAGACGTCACACTGCAGAGTTACGGTTACCTTTCTTTGAGAAGAACTCACGGCTGTATTTTCCTGCTGCGATGATCTTGCGGGGGATTTTTCCCAGTAACTCCATAATCAGAGCGATGTGGTCTGACCACCAAACACACACACACACACACACACAATATCAGTTATTCATGCAGCGGTGCAGGAGGACGGACGGACGCGTCTGCTGTCACACACACACTGATGTCTGGGTCACACCAGCACAGTTCATTTGTCATTAAAGGGTCATGAAATGGAAAATCCAGATATCCTTGATATCTGCATAGATAAGACGTTACTCTACAATAACACTAACCCTAACTGAAGTTCACCAATCACAGCTCTGGCTGTTTGTTTCTGCCATCGAAATAAAGAGTCTGAATGTGGATGAAAAATGAACATGTCTACGAATATTTGAAACTCTTTGGTCAAAAAAAAAACGTAACCTCCAAAAACATCTCAAAGATGGGAAAATGCATTTCATGACTCTTTAAAATTTAAGGCATATAAACGCAGTGTTGTCTGTGTGTGCAGCGGACGCCCGATCCGTCACTCCCTCTGAGTCTAACACTACCTCTCCGGTTGAAGAACTCCCGGGAATATTTTCCAGAAAGAGCAAAGTGTCGAGGAATGCAGCCAAGAAGCTCTATGATGTGAGCTATATGATCTACAGGAGAGAGAAAGAGGAAGAGGAGGGAAGGAGGGAAGCGTGGCGGGAAATTAGAGAGGAAGAGACCAGAAGGGAGAAAGCGGAAGAGCCGGGAGTTTAATATCAGCTAGAAACACTCTAAACACGTTCTGACATCAATGCTAACGGTTACGCTGGGATTTAAACTTCGTCTTGAGTGACAGTGAAGGACAGAGAAGAAGATTAACAGAGTCCAGAGCGAGTGACAGAGTCAGGTGTTCAGAATGGAATACTAGTGTACCGCACACCTGTCACATGACCTCATCATGTGTACTTCAGAAAGTGGCTGAAGTAACAGCGGATCAACGTCTCTGTGTAATGCTTGATTGTGATTGGTCACTGGTGTCAAACTGTATGACTGATTGTTTCAATGTTAGATTCATGTTTCACACTCTCTTCCTTCACATGGATTGATTTATTCATTAAGTGGTCATGTGATAATGTCCAGTCAGCTGGTCTCTTCTGGCCTCGTCAGGGATGCCGTTAATTTTAAGATAATGACCGTCTGACTGTCCAGTACATATTTAGCAATTTTAATCCAGTTTTAAACAATCAAAGGAGTGGAGATGATGGAAGAACTCGCAGTGGTCACAGAATCTGATTCTGTTATCAGAGGAGGGGTCAGCAGCGGTGTGAACTGAACTCCATCCTGAACATCTGCTGAGCAGCGCAAACATCTGCAGGCTGAACGTACCTTCATCA
Source organism: Chanodichthys erythropterus (assembly GCF_024489055.1). Lineage (NCBI taxonomy): Eukaryota > Metazoa > Chordata > Actinopteri > Cypriniformes > Xenocyprididae > Chanodichthys > Chanodichthys erythropterus. Next base: position 47,433 of record NC_090244.1, on the reverse strand, counting down.
CGAGAGTAGTCTTCCCCCGAGTGCGGCTCGAACAGATAGTCTCCGGTGGCCAACTCGAACGCCTGCGGACGACAGAAGAGATGAAGCGCTCTGAATGACAGACATGAAGGCAGCTGACAGCAGGCCGGCGCTCACCATGCAGGCCGTGCTCCATATGTCGGCTGGAGTGCTGTATCCCGCGCCGATCAGAACCTCGATGGAGCGGTACTGCCGCGTCTGGATGTCCTCAGTGAAGTGTTTGTGCTGGAAATGCAACCGCACGTCACATCTACAAGGATTTGCACACAGCTCACCCATTCACAATCATATGGACATTTCTGGTGTCTTACCACCCAGCATGCATTGCCCAGATCAGCGATTTTGACTCTGAGAACGTCTGCATTCCGCGGATCCAGAGGATTCACCAGTAGATCGGCGGCTCGGAGCCTCGTCGCTGGACAGACAGACAGAGTGTTTATCAGCCTTCATCATCATACAGCAGTGGTGTCAGTGTGTGTGAAGTGCGTCTGACCTTTGGGCGTGTCTCCGGTGCTGGACGACGACACCGTTCGGCTGCGGTCGCTGTTTGTGCTGAGAGCCTGGGCCTCGTCTGGCACGCCGTCGGGCGGCGCGGGATCCAGCGGCAGCTCGGGGAAGCGCGGTGTGGTGCCGCGGTGCCGCGCTCCGTTGGTGAGTCCGGCCATTTCTCCGTTGTAAAGTTCGTAGGAGGTGTCGGAAGTCTCGCGGTCGGTCGTGCTGATCTCCGATTCCACCAGAGGGCAGAGGAGCGGCGAGGACAGCGGCACGCTGGGAGCCGGCGGCGACAGATGCTCCTGCGTACCCATGATCACGTGACCGTTGGTTTTAGAGGTGTCATTGTGCTCTTGGCCTTCGTCGTCTGCCTCCTCCTCCTCCTCCTCCTCCTCCTCCTCATCATCATCATCATCATCGTCATAATCTTCATCTTCATCCTCATCCTCTTCTTCATCCTCTTGTCTCTCTGCCGTCTCTTTTGGTGCATCTGTTTCTTCCTCGTTCGGACACTCGTGCGTCTCCGGCTCGTCCCTGGCGCTCTGTGAGGGCGTGGCTTCCCTTTCCTCTTCCTCTGCTTTATCCTCCCCTTCTTCTCTCACATCTTCATTTCCATCCCGCTCTTCATGTTCTCCTGAGTTTTCCTGCTCCTCCTGCTGTCCGGGTGGAGTGTGTGTGCGTGACTCTTCTTCAGCGGGACAGTCGGGAGCGGACAGGACGTCACCATCTTCCTCATTCTCCTCAATGTCCTGCTGATCCTGATCTGGTTCTGCACCTGAGAGACACAGAGACATCAGCTCACCAACACACACAATCAAACTTTATGTCTTCATTATTGTGAAGAACTACAGCAGCAGCAGATCCGACAGGCCATCGGTCCGACAATGAAGAAATGAATTCAGAAACAGATTCAGAAGATCTGATTATAGAAGATCAGACCATCTTCACACTGCATCCACCAACACAGACGTACAGAAGGCCTTTGATTCAACAAGCAAACAAACCCAACGAACATGTTCACATTATGCCATGATGAAGCAAGGCGTCCTCTTGTGAAGCACAAATTTCACAAACTGCAGCAGTTTTTACCAGGTGAGTTCCCACATCCATTATAAGCTACTGCTACATCCTGATGAAGCTCCAAATGGCCTTCATCATGTTCGTTCATGTTACTTTCGTATGCCTTCCCTGTATTTATTAACAGGAAGATATGTATCCATCTATATACTGTACATGTACTGTATGTCTGTGAGATGTGAATCTACTCTTTTGTTCCTTTGTCAAATAATGAACAGTAATAAATAGTTAAAAAAGAACTGATCCTGGTTCAAGTACATGTCATGTGAGCTGTGACTGATCATCGATGATATATTGAAGGTTAAAGGTTGTTCTGTTCACCAGCAGAAGTGAGCAGGCAGACGGTCACTCACATGTGTGGTTGGTGAGTCTGACGGGCCGCTCCTTCTCTCCCTCGGCCTCCTCGTCCTCATCAGCATCTTCATCATCCTCTTCGTCTTCCTCGCTGTCTACCAGCACCAGGGTGGGGCTGTGGGCGGAGTTTGAGGCTCCGCCCACTCTCTGTTTCTCCGCCTCTCGCTCCAGAGCTTCGATCTCCAGCATACGTCTCTCCAGAAGCTCCGCCTGCCTCTTCTGCTTCTTCTTCAGCTTCTTCTTTTTGTTTTTGGAGATCTTCCCCACCTGTAGGAGGCGCCAAACCACAGAAAACAGCTCAAACAAACACACTTCCACCAGAGACGGCCCTCTCTTTCAGCACATGATCAGTCAGTCAATATCAACACATCCACTACACTTCCTACAGTGACGGTACAGCTGGTCACTCAGTGTAACACTGGCGCCAACATGACATGCTCTTTTAATTATAAAAATTCACATTGCCATGTGGCTTGGTTCCGTTTTATAAAAACTGGATTTCATGTGTTTGTTACATGCGGTTCAAACTACAAAAAATGAAACCGATGAGCATCACAAATGCCTACAAATCAGAGTTGAACAAATCAGAGTTGAGCAGTCAGTGTGACTAAAGGTTTCTTCAGTAAATGTTCCTGTATGTAATATGTACAACTACACAGCAAACTGCAGTCTGATGTGAAACAGCCGTGTGTGTGTGTGTGTGTGAACAGCAGTTCGTCACTGACCTGTTTGAGTTGAGGAGCCGTGCTGACTGCAAACAAACACAGATACAGAGTCAGAAGGTCTGTCACATTCATCATGTTTGTACAGATGACAGAAATCAGGGATGAAACAGAGGAATACCAGCTGATCCTGACGGCGGCGGCGCTCCTGCTTTCTGCCACTCCGTGGCCTCGACCGCCATCCTGCGCACGAAGGCGTCGTCCACACACATGAGGATGTTCTCCGGCTTGATGTCCGTGTGGATGATCTTACACTTGCTGTGAAGGTAATCCAGCCCCTGCAGAACCTGATCAACACCACAAACACGTCAGATCACCTGACTGAAGTCCATAATGTTAACCCAAGTAACCGTCCTAACTGCCCAGACTGCGACACACAAGACATAGTCTGTCACTTGCGTTCGTTTCTGATGTTCTCGTAGCTCCGCCCACAGTGAAACCTTATTGGCTCAAACTTAAATCTCCACCCAGCTGAATATGAAGCATCAAATACATTCTGATTCTGTTGTTTCATGAAGTACTTTCACTCGATTTTGGGTTAGTTTGGGTCAGTGAGGGAAGTGTGAGTGATCACCTGTCTGATGATGCTCTTGACGCAGGGTAACGGCAAACCCTGATAATTAGACTTGATGATCCACTTGAGCAAATGATGACCAAGAACTTCAAACACCATACACACATCTGAGAACCAGAGTTAAAGAAAACGACGACACACACATCTGAAGACAACACACACAGACTGTGAGGATACGAATCCCGTTCACCCCTGAGATCTTGAAGTCGTCTATGAGTTGAACAACCATGTCCTTATTAGGATCATCAGGATCCGTCTCACGCACCTGAGAGAGAGAGCATGTCACATCCGTGTGTGTGTGTGTGTGTGTGTGTGTGTGTGTGTGTAGTAGTAGATACTCACACATCTGAGTAATTTAATTTCATCCAGTGCCGTCTCTGTGTAGTGCTGTGCGCTCTTCACGACCTTCATCGCAACAAAACGCTTTGCTCTGATAAACACACACAAACACGGGTTTTACTCACACATACACACACACACACACACACACACACACACACACACACACACACACACACACACGCACACACACACACACACACACACACACACACACACACACACAGACACAGACACAGACACAGACACACACACACACACACACACACACACACACAGACACACACGCACACACACACACACACACACACAGACACACAGACACAGACACACACACACACACACACACACACACACACACACACACACAGACACACACACAGACACACACACACACACACACACACACACACACACACACACACAGACACACACACACACACACACACACACACACACACACGCACACAGACACACACGCACACACACACACACACACACACACACACACACACACACACACACACACACACACACACACACACACACACACACACACACAGACACACACGCCTCTCGGCAGTTTCGGTCATGCGGGTGCAGCTCGTATCTCTTTGAACAGGGAAACATCAAATTCTCCAAAGATGTTCACCAAGCTTCCGATTAATTTTCATATTTAAAATCGCCAATGAAATTTGACAACGGTATCAAATATGTTGCTTCTCAAATAGCGTTAAAAAGCTTGTTTTTCAGGTTGGTCCAACCAATGCACATGTGACGTCATAAGCACACGCAGTGATCGCAGTGATGCGATGTCTTTACCAATCAATGATTGGCTCTTTTATTTAGAAGGTGGGATTTATTCCGCCATATTGAGCGTTGCACTTTCTCCCGTTCATAAGTAACAGGAGTGCACGACTTTGTGTATTTAAAGTCTGGCGTTACTCACTGAATATCCCAGCACAGCCAGACGGTGGAGAAGTGACCCCAGCCCAGCTTCCGGATCACATGGTATCTGCCGTTGAAAAGGTCCCCTATCTTGACGGGATGGTATCCTCCTGTGGCACAGAGAAAGACGATACAGTCCACTGAAGCTACATGCAGAAACGGGAGAATCCGGCTAATGTTTCTTCAGCTTGAAGTAAAGAAGAGCTCAACTGTACGGCTGGTGTCCTCAAACAGCACTTACGGTTATTAAGAGTCTGTTTTGACACATGATTCAGTCGGCTGAGTTTGTTCCACCTTTTCCAGCACAGGTTTCTTTCACACTGTATTGTTTCTGTCTCTATACCACCATAACTACATTACCGCTCACGCAGATGATGACAAATGAGAACTATATCTACACCCCGAAAATAACAAACTTATTTAACACTTGCAACATTTCACGTTCAGTGATCACAGAAAAACAACTTGAGGCTGGAAACTCGTACACCTGCGAATAACCAGAGATGGGCATAAAAGCATGAAAATGTATTTAAAATAAAAAATATTATACCTCGGTTGGAATTTATCAAATAAAAGTGTGAAAAAAATATGTATTTAAATACAAATACAGATTTTTTTGTATTTTGAAAATACGTGTGAAATTGAAATTCAGCGACGCATCACTATTGGGCCGAAATCTGCATCTGTTCTGATTGCGAAGAACATTTTGGGGCGTAGAACTGCTTAGAAAACTTTGTTTTCATTTCACCTACTGAACCACCAGCTGTTCAAAAAGACTGCTTTTTGTCTGTGCACCATTTCTGTTTCTGACCAGGTGACACTGCAGCCTATTACTTTCGGTGAACACTGCTGAATAAATCATGTGTAAAACTGTGGGAAGGAGTAGGGATGGGCGAATAACCAAAATCAAGATATATATCATGATTTTTTTCTGGAAATAAGATTGTTACGATATCAAAATTTTAGATAACAGTCAAATTTCATAATTCTTAATACCAGTTTAGATGCCTCAGCAAAAAATGTAACGTAAATTTTAACTTCTGGAAAGTGGGCGGGGAGCAGCAGCTCGTTTGCATTTAAAGACACAAGCATGAAAACAGTTTTCCTTCCACTTGAAAAAAAATGGCCATTTACGTCATGATTGATGTATTTTGAGCTGAAACTTCACAGACACATTCTGGGGACACCTTAGACTGCATCCTGTAAAGAGGAGCAGAATTGGTCCCCTTTAAAAACTCATTTAGTCATTAAGCATGTCCCTATTACTTATTCGTTCAGGTTTCTTTATCGCTCTAATGTGTCAATAACTCCTGCCCACTAAAAGCTGCCCGGATATATTTGCATACCGTGATATATAAACAACATAAAAAAATCCATTCACACTTTATATCATTGCCATGATATAGCTTATATCATATCACCCATTCCTAGCAAACTGTCAACACATTTGACAAGCTAGCTGATAAACCAGCGACAGATGAACAATCAATTTCAACACTGTTTTCCCTGTGCCAGTGCTCTTTTATTCCTTCATGATAACTGAAGTCAAATCTGAATGATCGTAATCAACAAGTAGAATCGACCATGACATCCCCATCTTATTAACGCAGATAATTCGCTCACCCATTCCTACATGGAGGCGTACGGCTGCAGCTCACTGCATGAGCGTTGGGGTCTGAACGAGTTGATACAGGAAATCAGAAGCCTAATAAAGAGGTTGACTGAATCGTATGTGTGTATTTAAATACAAATTACATTTGGGAATACTAAATACAAAGTAGCATTTCATATTTAAAATACATATATCCCTGCGCATAAGGAGGCATAAATCGCGTCAGTGTCAGTCTCTGCGGAGACTCTCCTGACGGACAGACGGAGATGTGTGTGTTACCTTTACAGTAGTCGGCCGGATCCTCCTGCTCTTCATCATCAGAGCCCAGAATCTCCTCCTCTGGCTCCGGCGGGGCCACGGGCTCGGGTGGGGGGGGTGGTGGAGGAGGAGGAGGAGGAGGAGGAGGAGGAGGAGGAGGAGTGGATGGAACCTTCTGTGTGTCGGGCCTACGGGAACACACACACACACACACACACACACACACACACAGAGCGGTCAGACCCCGTCTCAAAGCGCACAGAACACCTTCATCCTGTTGCCATAGAAACTACAGACACGAATCTAGAATCCAGCTTGACATAAAATTCATTCTTTAAGAGTAAAACACATGCAGACACTAACGTTCACTCAGCTAAAGAGGAACAAATTTAGTTCAGAGTCTCCATTCACACCCCTCAAACACATTCACAGGCGGGGCGTCACATTCTGACCATCGTGTGTCGAACGAGTCCACAAAACACAGACACACTGAGAGATTTCAGTCTTAAACAGGCTGTTTTTAGTACTGTACCTTTAAGACTTCAATATGCAGAGTAGTCATGTGTCTGAGTAAATCTGATTGGCTCAGGTGAGCTGTGGTTACATCTCCTCACACACACACACACACATACATTACCTGCGCTTGGCTCGATGTCGTAATCGCAGTGCACTGAGCGCTAAACCAAACGTCCTGCTGGAACGAGAGTAACTGCGATCCATACTGATGGAGGATATCTGCTGAACGTCCTCTGCCTCCTCTCTGTCTGACTGACTCTATCTATCCGGAGCGCTCAGGGAACGACAGCGACGCCAGGAATCTCATGACCAACTCACACGCAGTCAAGAAATCACACTCACACACAATCATCTCAGCAGTAGATGTTTTCCAGCAGCAGACACTGATGTCTAGATAGCACAGACGTCAATCTAACTGATGAGGAAACAGCAGCGATTCACTCTGAAATGATCCTAACTGCAATAAAGGTCAAAAATCCTCACTGAAGAGTTCAATTAAGCTGTTTTCACACTTGAATCCTCTTTAAAAGAGCCTCTGAAATGTGTGAAAACACACTTAATCATTGACAACTATTACAAGAAACACTTCTAGTTCATTATATATTTTAATAAACAAGAGGGGTAGTAACCCTAACCGTGCAGAAAAACACACTAACAAACTGACTGACAGTAACACACACACACACACCCCCTAACCCTAAACTGACCCTTCACCCAATTATAACCTGATCCCTAAAACCAAGTCTTGACCCTCAAACAGGCCTTTAAAGAGCTCTCAGAAAGTGAGCACTGGACAAAATGTCCTCACTTTACTCTCTTGGTCCTCACGCCGCTGGTCCCAAACTCAAACCGGCCCTCACAAAGACAGCTGTACGAGTACACACACATTCATGCACACAAACACACTCTCACATACACACACATACACACGCACACACCTGTCAGGACTGCCTTTGTGAGCTGGTGTAATTTCCACTAACAGGGATCACATGACACGAGACGAACAGCCGTCAGAGAGACAGAAAGTTGATTCAGAAGACTGATGACTCTCATATAGTCACGGTTCACACTGCTGTACTAAAACACACACAGTTATTAGTGATCTTCCTGATCCAGGTGATCACTCCGGACATCTGTGGCCTACACTGGGAAAAACAAAACCAGAAAAAACACTGGTAGATTCCCTGAAGCAGGGTGTCCAAACTCAGTCCAGCTCCGCTCACCTCAACACCTGCTGGAGGATTCTGGAGAGAGAGAGCTTGATCAGCCGTTCAGGTGTTTAACTGGATTCGGATCTGAACTCTGCCGGAGCGGGACTGGACACTTCTGAAATCATCTCAGATTTTGTTGGTAGATTTAGTGTGAGGTTACGCTGGACTGAAAACGGTCTCTAGTGCTGACTGACTGAATATCATCACATTGTTAGTTTTACATTAACTGTCGGCATAAACACTGGACATCTAGCCCGAGTGTGAGCGTCAAACAGCTGACCACAGTCCGTTCACTGACCGCCTGACGTGTGTCACATCTGGAAAGCTCTGGTCAGACCGGCTAACTTTGCCTCAAAAACAAAGGCATGTTCACAATATGACGGGCCGCTACTGTGACTCTGTTCCTGGATGAGACAAAGTTTGACCGAGAGACACTCATCAGAAACTGAAGCAGAGATCAGGGTCAGTCAGATGAATCTCATCAGCAGGTCTGAGCAGTTGAGCAAACAACACAAACATGGTTGTTGTGTACGACCCACATCATGTGACTACACTACTAACCCGTCTGTGGCACTCGGGTCTTCTGTTCCCAGACAGATCTGTCATGATGACGTCTCTCTGCTCCTCAACAAATTGGCACGTCGAGACACAGAACTCTCACTGACTGTCCCGACTAACACAGCCTGCTTCACACCTCATTATCCGAGGCCACTCGACTGTTTGGTGGGTCAGTTCTCCATAACCGGTTGGTTTCAGACAGATCCTTTTGGAGAAGCATTTGCCTGTCCTGTCCTACATTATGCCTCTGAGTCTCATGGGTCTACTGTAGAGGACACTCATATTTGCTCAAATGACCTCTGAAAACTTTTGCAGGTTCAAGATTCACATCGTTTAGGGAAGGCAACCATCTCGGAGATCCCTGTGGCTCTGCAGGAAGCATGAACCTGCTGTACATCTGTCTGTGTGTCCATCAGACTCACTGTGAGTCATTTTTACATCACACACCATCCTCGCTCATGAATATACAGCATCTGAGACGCATTCAGGGCACGTCGGCCGCGCAGACGGCACAATCCCACATCCAGCAGTTCGTATGGAGACTCCACATGTATGTTCACACTGATCAGAGATCTGTCCGCGTGTGCGCGTCATGTGACGCTAACAGTCACAGCACTTGTGGGTGTTTACTGAATGATAATTTGGCTTAAATTCTCTCCATGTCTTTATAAAGAATCCACTGAGGAAGGAATTTTTCTCCTGCAGAATCACCATGAAGCCTCGGCCCGGCGCTCAGGTTCTGCTCTGGTTCTGATGTCCTATATAACAGTGTGATGACACACGGCGCAATGTGTAGCGTTGATGCTGCACAAAAGAAAACAGCTCCAACTACATCAAATCAATAGAGTCCGGCTCACGTATCCGACAGCGTTTGTGATGCTCCGACACCAAATATTGTGTCTATAAGCTCATGCAGAACTGCATGCAAAATTGCGACCATTGTGTATGTGTGTGTGTGTACAGTGTGAAATACATTACAGCACTTCTCTGTGTTTGCATTCAATATCAGGCAAACACAAACACACAACAGGAGGACACAGACAGAGAGAGAGAGAGAGAGACAGATGAGGATGAGACAGAGGACAGACAGGTAGATGAGGAGATGATGTGTCGAGACGCGATACCTTTCTGGGGAAGAGGATTTTTCTGAGTTGACGGACATGGGCAAGCCGCTCGCTCCCGAGAGAAGAACGGAGCAGGACCAGGGACGAATAAAACACTCTCTCTCTCTTTCTCTCTCTCTCTGTCTTTCCGGAGCGTTCTGCTGGCCGCGAGGGGAGGGGGGCGCTCTTCCTCCTCCTCCTCTCTTCTCCTCTTCCTTGGAGGAAAATAAAGGATGGAGGACACAGGCTCCGAGACGGGAGATGCGGAGAGCGGCGGACGTGAGGAACGTCTCAGCACCGCTGCCGCCCGCCCTGTTTGTTGTTGTTCCTGCGGTGGCTCGCGCTCGTCCCCCACCGCCGTGGTTTCCTGAATGACGATGAGAAAGCGCAGCTCCCACACACTGTCTGTCTCTCGCTCTTCTGCAGCGCTGCACAATAACAGATCTGTGCGCGCAGCGGGCGACACCACTGAGAGAGAGCGGCGGGGGGATCTGAGCTCAAACAACAGCCGTCTCTCTCTCTCTCCATCTCTCTGCTCCCCTCCCACAGTCCAGCGCTCCGTCTGTTACGACATCCTGTATCTCAGGGCAACGCTCTCTCTCTCTCTCTCTCTCTCTCTCCCCCATTTTACAGCTGCTCTCTTTCTCAAGCTGCTGCTGGTTTCCTTTCTTCATTCTCTCCTCTCGTCCTCTGTCTGTCTGTCTGTATTTACAGCAGATGGGGTTGTTTCTCGGTGAGTGAGCTCAGAGACAGACAGACATATTAAAGGACCTCATGATGGTAGAGGCCTTCAGTGACCTGTCTGTCTCTCTATCATCTCTCTGTCTGTCTCTCTCTAGCCCTCGAGATCCATTGTCCTGTAGAGTTCAGCTCTAACCCTGATCAAACACCTGAACAAGCTCATCACAGTCTTCAGGATTAGTAGAAAGACACAAGCAGGTGATTTTGGTCAGGGTTGGAGTTAAACTCTTGCTCAGGCCTGCTTAATGGCAAACAACTGAATTAAAGATCAAATGAACTTCTGCTTAATCGACACAAACGGCTTCAGTACAGATTACAGTACTAACTTTACATGAAGAAAACCAGTGCAGCAGAGAATATTTACAGCACTGGACCAAAACACACACACACACACACACACACACACACACACACACACTAACACACACACAAACACACTCTCACACACACTCATTCTCACACACAAACACACACAAACACACACACACACAAACACACTAACACACACACACTAACACACACACTCATTCACACACACACACACACACACACACACAAACACACTCTCACACACACTCATTCTCACACACAAACACACACACACACACACACACACAAACACACTAACATACACACACACACACACACACACACACACACACACACACACACACAAACACACTCACACACACTCATTCTCACACACAAACACACACACACACACACACACACACACAAACACACTAACATACACACACACACACACACACACACAAACACACACACACACAAACACACTCACACACACTCATTCTCACACACAAACACACACACACACACACACACACACACACAAACACACTAACACACACACTCACTCACACACACTCCCTCTCTTCTCTCTGTCTTATACTCTCTCTCACACACACACTCTCTCTCTCTCTCTCTCTCTCTCTGTGTGTCTGTGGAAGTAGGCCATGTAAAGATAGCTGCTTCAAGCAGCCTCAATTCTGACCCCTAAAATATCAGTGAGAAGCAGAGACGGATGGAGCCGCATCCCCACAGCATCACTCTGTCTTCATGTTTGTGTGATGCTTCATCCTTTCTGCTCTTCTTTAGCTAATCACAATCTGACGGTTGCCGTGGCAACCAGGCCGGTTTCTTCCAGCCTGTTGTTGCACGTCACAGGAAGTGCAGTGGATCCTCCGACATCACAGTGTCTGTGTTGTGTGTGTGTGTATGTGTGTGTGTGTGTGTAGTGTGATCGGACATGCTCTGATCCAGCACTGATCACACAGTAAGTCATCAGTCTCTGCTCAGGTGACACACACTCGTCCTCTCCGTGTGTTTATGGTTGTTGTCCTGCATTATTTGGGTCATCGCTGTGATGAGAACATCAGTTTCACACACAAACAAACACAAAAACAGCTCTGGCTGTTTAAAGTAAAATAAATCAGATTGACAACCAAACTTATGCTGCTCTATTTTCAATTCAAAACAGTCAAATGTGAATAAATAAATAAAGTCGTTTTGCATCTCTGGATATTACTGTCTACCTCACACTCTTTTACCGTTAAAACTGAAGTGTTGCGCTGGAGTTGTCGCTCGGATTCTGTGAACGGTAAAGCCCCGCCTACTTGGATTTGTTTGTTTGTCTCCATCATTTTGACATTGACAAGCGCAGAGCAGCTTAACTTTTAAAACCATTTGTCATCCGAACAACAAACAGCAGCATCAAGACTGTCAGATACCGAGGGCTGAATGTGACCATATCTGATACGATATCTCCTCAGTGTCTGCGGAGGTCACGGCTCTAAACCAAACGCAACACAACAGCTCAACAGAATACTGGACGAATCTAAAGACTCTCACAGGATTTTGAGATTGGTGCCTTTATTGCGATCTAGTCCCTGTTGGAGTGAAGTTGATGTGCTCCTTCTTGCAAAAAAATGTTATCTATGAAAAATTCAGATCTCATCATAGCACAGAAACTGCGCTCGTTAAAATTACAAACGACTGACTTCTAGCTTCTGACCAGGGCTGTGTCTCAATACTAGTGTTACTTGATCTCAGTGCTGCGTTCGACACTATATATCATAAAATACTCCTAGATCGACTACAAAATTACACTGGTATTCAGGGCCAGGCATTACGGTGGTTTAGATCATACCTATCAGACGGTCACAATTTTGTCTATTTAAACGGGGAAAAATCTAAGATCACGATAGTAAACTATGGAGTGCCGCAAGGATCTGTGTTAGGACCTCTGCTATTTTCAATATACATGCTATAATATTATAAGAAAACATGGGATTAGTTTCCACTGCTATGCCGACGATACTCAGTTATATATTTCAACACAACCAGATGAAATCTCCAAATTATCCAATCTGAGTGTGTTAAAGAAGTAAAACATTGGATGACTAGTAATTTTCTTCTATTAAATTCAGATAAGACTGAAGTATTACTTATTGGACCAAAAACCTGTACACAGAATCTCTCAGACTACAATCTGCATTTAGAAGGATGTGCTGTTACTCCATCCTCGACAGTTAAAGACCTGGGTGTTATATTAGACAGCAACTTGTCCTTTGAAAATCATATTTCATATCTTATAAAAACAGCCTTCTTCCACCTCAGAAACATTGCTAAGATACTGAATATGTTATCTATTTCTGATGCAGAAAAGTTAGTTCATGCTTTCATGACGTCTCGACTAGATTACTGTAATGCATTATTAGCTGGTTGTCCTGCTTCCTCAATAAACAAGCTACAATTAGTACAAAATGCAGCTGCTAGAGTTCTTACCAGGTCAAGAAAATATGATCATATAACACCAATCTTATCATCTCTACACTGGTTACCCATTAAGTTCTGTATCGATTATAAAGTATTGCTAATGACCTATAAGGCTCTAAATGGTTTAGCTCCTGTGTACTTAACCAATCTTCTATCGCCCTACAATCCTTCACGCTCTTTAAGATCACAAAACTCTGGACTTCTGGTTGTACCTAGGATATCTAAGTCCACTAAAGGAGGGAGAGCGTTTTCACATTTGGCTCCGAAACTCTGGAATAGCCTTCCTGATAATGTTCGGGGCTCAGACTCGCTCACCCAGTTGAAATCTAGATTAAAGACGCATCTCTTTAGCCAAGCGTTCACATAATGCATCTCATATCAGATCAACTGCACATGACTATCTTTGCTTAAAGTTACGAACAGCAGCTACGCTAATTATTATTATCCATTTGCTTTTCTGTTTTATATATTCATTATTTCTATGAGCTCATTGTTTCTGCTCCAAATAAATACATTGTTAGCTAACTGTGTGATTTGTATACGTACATTTCTGAAATGACATAATTTGGACAGTCACCTCTGATAACAGATCTCTCTAGATTGTAATGTTGACATGCGTTCTCTGTAAAGCTGCTTTTAGACGATACGTATTGTGATTGTGAATTGAATTTAAGGCCTGGTGTGATGGTGAAGGATCTGTTCTGGGATCTGTACTTCTGTAGACATGTAAGTGTGTTGTTCACCCAGCAGAAAGACGGTTGCAGTGTCTGCAGGGGATCGGCGCCACCTGCTGGTCTGAAGCAGCACAGCCTTCACTGAACACATGAACTGAACTCGATCAGAACATCCTGGACCAAACTCCATCTACAGTAGATCACATGATAACAGACACAGATCCTTCATGTCTCAGTCACATGATCACTGTGTGTCTCAACAGGACAAACACACAGACCAGCAGAGATCGACACACATGCGCTCTCAGATCGCTTTCCTCTCACGCCAAAGACGTCAGTCCAGCGGGAAAAATATTATTATACATGTGAGGAGAAACTGGGCAAAATAATAAATCTATTGATCAAGATTACCATGTTAATTGTAAAAAAAACAAACAAACAAAAAAACAATACAATATTCTAGTCAGAAACACAGCAAACTGAATAATACAGAGAAACAGAGAAAAACAACCTGAACAAAAAAATTAATAATCAGGAAGAATTGGCCATACAACATGGAAAAATATGGGCAACCCATTTAAAAACACTGAACTTAAAACAAATAAAGTGTCAGGACTTAAACCAAACAAACCAGCGCTAAAATGCATCGGTGCGGTTCTGCGTGTCGGTCACATGATTGACTGATCTGGAATCAAGGCCTGATAGCAGCCATCATCTCTAAAGATGGAGACAGACTCCATCCCATAATTACACACATCTGAGTGAAGGTTATTCTGCAGTATAATAAACTCCTGGACTTCATCACGACACACAGGTCAGATTCTCATCACATCTTTCATCAAGACAGAAATGACACAAATGATACTGAGTCGTTCAGGTGAGAAAACCTACAGCCTCAGAGAATCAGTGGAGATGCTGCGCGAAAACAACCACAAAATATCTCTGGTGGTGTGGAGCGAGACGGCGCTCAGCTCACGTGATCCAGCTGTTCCTCTGACAGTCCATCAAACTCCAGGAAAACACCTGAACATTTAACCATGATCGCCAAATACCACAAATGAACCAAACAGAGAGAGACAATTACACAGACCACAAATCTGCAGGAGATCTGGACATGACCAGTGCTGGAAGAAGAAGAGTGAACACTGATTTAACCTTGACCAGTCATTAGTGAACAGTCAGTTCATGCATATGTCTTCTTCTTTGCATGTCTGTTGTTATTTAGTGTATATTCGTATAAACTCAGGTATTAGAACAGGTCAGTTTCTGTCTTTAAATCAACCAATACACACTTCAACAAACCCTTGTGTTTCAACAACTGTGTGTGTGTGTAAAATACAACATAAAGACACACAACTATAGCAATGACACAGACAAACATGACCGAAGCCAACCCAACACACACACACACTCACTCACTCACACACACACACACACACACACACACACACACACACACACACACACACACACACATATACACACACACACACATACACACACACAGACACACAGCTGTTGCTGCTGATATTAGTGATTATGATGATATTTATGGATATTTATGTTGAAGGATTAATCTTCATTAACTTGTGTCTCCTGGTGATAAATTATCAACAAGGTTACATAACCGCGTAAACACTAGGAAGGGGTGCGACCCGCGCCGTTGCCATTGGTAACTGACCTAGCTTCACGAGCTGAGCGCGAGGGATCGAGCGCGCGCACGCACGCGCACATACATACACACACACACACGCCCTCTTTACCTGCGATGGTGACCCGTCTTATCCTTCTTTCCTTTCGGCCTCCTCTTCCGCGCTTGAATGGCCAACACTGGAGCGGAGAACCGGGGAGACACGGACCGGACCGGACCGGACCGAACCGAGCAGAAGACACACATCACTAACAGAAGCATCTCTCATATAAACAATATAAACAGAAGCTCTGTGGGCATATCTCTGTGTATATATGAGTGAAATGAGCGCTGATGGGAATGTAGTGTGTACTAGATAGGGATTGATGTTTCTCACCCTTTCTAGAGCTCATGATGTTGTTCCTCAAGCCGGGATCTCTCTCCTCTCCCCTGCGCGTTACCTCTGCCGACGCGCGTTCAGGCGTCGACGTGGCCGCGCACGGGCAATCACGCTCATGAATATTAATTACGCATCACAGAGACGTTCGCTAGCAGGCATACCGATTGGATGAAAGGAAGACGTTGGTTAGTGGGCGTTAACGAAAACGAATATATTACTACAGCAAAGATTTGGACATTGGATATTAATTAGATGTCGCGCAGGAAGGTTACCAAGCAACGTCAGCATAATCTAATTAATATTCACGACTAGCCTTCCTCATAAGATTGCTAACTTCCATCCAGCCGTTAGATTTACACAGTTGAGTGCAAAATCAAAACTGCAGTGAGTGTATTCATTTTTATGTGTATTAAATATATTTATTTTATTTAAAAATGTAAATGTATTAATATTAAAAATATCGCTCGTATGTTGTTGTTATTCATGGTAATACTAGTAATGCTGTATGGCGCTGTCACACCTATTGTGTAATCTGATTTGCAGTGTGGAATGATTGACAACGCTATAAGCCAATAACACACGTCGAGGGGCGGGACTTTGTTGAGGATTCGTTTCCGGGGTATGTGCGAGTCAGAAGGAACACATGTGTGGATGTTTTGCGGCAGTTCGTCTCGTGTTCACGCAGTAAGATCATCACATATGTTCAGATCCAGTCCCGAGAGTCTGCTGTTGTTGACCTCTGCTCTCTGTTCTTTCAGATCTGTGCGGGTTTCTTCTCATTTTGTGTTAAAGCGCATTGTTTACTGTCCAAAGAGAAGCATTGAAGGATCCCGCTGTGCTGCCACTCACTCCACACTGATGTGAGTACGTGTGTGTGTGTGTGTGTGTGTGTGTGTGTGTGTGTGTGTGTGTGTGTGTGTGTTACAACAGATCAGATGTGTGTGTGTTACAACAGATCAGATGTGTGTGTGTTACAACAGATCAGATGTGTGTGTGTTACAACAGATCAGATGTGTGTGTGTTACAACAGATCAGATGTGTGTACATGTGTGTGTGTTACAACAGATCAGATGTGTGTACATGTGTGTGTGTTACAACAGATCAGATGTGTGTGTTACAACAGATCAGATGTGTGTACATGTGTGTGTGTTACAACAGATCAGATGTGTGTGTGTTACAACAGATCAGATGTGTGTGTGTTACAACAGATCAGATGTGTTCGGTTACAACAGATCAGATGTGTGTGTGTTACAACAGATCAGATGTGTGTGTGTTACAACAGATCAGATGTGTGTACATGTGTGTGTGTTACAACAGATCAGATGTGTGTGTGTTACAACAGATCAGATGTGTGTGTGTTACAACAGATCAGATGTGTGTGTGTTACAACAGATCAGATGTGTGTACATGTGTGTGTGTTACAACAGATCAGATGTGTGTACATGTGTGTGTGTGTGTGTGTGTGTGTGTGTGTGTGTGTGTGTGTGTTACAACAGATCAGATGTGTGTGTGTGTTACAACAGATCAGATGTGTGTGTGTGTTACAACAGATCAGATGTGTGTGTGTGTGTTACAACAGATCAGATGTGTGTGTGTTACAACAGATCAGATGTGTGTACGTGTGTGTGTGTGTGTGTGTGTGTGTGTTACAACAGATCAGATGTGTGTACGTGTGTGTGTGTGTTACAACAGATCAGATGTGTGTACATGTGTGTGTTACAACAGATCAGATGTGTGTGTGTGTTACAACAGATCAGATGTGTGTACATGTGTGTGTTACAACAGATCAGATGTGTGTGTGTTACAACAGATCAGATGTGTGTGTGTTACAACAGATCAGATGTGTGTGTGTTACAACAGATCAGATGTGTGTGTGTTACAACAGATCAGATGTGTGTACATGTGTGTTACAACAGATCAGATGTGTGTGTGTTACAACAGATCAGATGTGTGTACATGTGTGTGTTACAACAGATCAGATGTGTGTACATGTGTGTGTTACAACAGATCAGATGTGTGTACATGTGTGTGTGTTACAACAGATCAGATGTGTGTGTGTTACAACAGATCAGATGTGTGTGTGTTACAACAGATCAGATGTGTGTACGTGTGTGTGTGTTACAACAGATCAGAGGTGTGTACATGTGTGTGTGTGTGTGTGTTACAACAGATCAGAGGTGTGTACATGTGTGTGTGTGTTACAACAGATCAGATGTGTGTGTGTTACAACAGATCAGATGTGTGTACATGTGTGTGTGTGTGTGTGTGTGTGTGTGTTACAACAGATCAGAGGTGTGTACATGTGTGTGTGTGTGTGTTACAACAGATCAGATGTGTGTACATGTGTGTGTGTGTGTGTGTGTGTGTGTGTGTGTGTGTGTGTGTTACAACAGATCAGAGGTGTGTACATGTGTGTGTGTGTGTGTTACAACAGATCAGAGGTGTGTACGTGTGTGTGTGTGTGTGTGTGTGTTACAACAGATCAGAGGTGTGTACATGTGTGTGTGTGTGTGTTACAACAGATCAGATGTGTGTACATGTGTGTGTTACAACAGATCAGAGGTGTGTACATGTGTGTGTGTGTGTGTTACAACAGATCAGATGTGTGTACGTGTGTGTGTGTGTGTGTGTGTGTGTGTGTGTGTGTGTTACAACAGATCAGAGGTGTGTACATGTGTGTGTGTGTGTGTGTTACAACAGATCAGAGGTGTGTACGTGTGTGTGTGTGTGTGTGTGTGTTACAACAGATCAGAGGTGTGTACATGTGTGTGTGTGTGTGTTACAACAGATCAGATGTGTGTACATGTGTGTGTTACAACAGATCAGATGTGTGTGTGTGTTACAACAGATCAGATGTGTGTACATGTGTGTGTTACAACAGATCAGATGTGTGTGTGTTACAACAGATCAGATGTGTGTGTGTTACAACAGATCAGATGTGTGTGTGTTACAACAGATCAGATGTGTGCGTGTTACAACAGATCAGATGTGTGTACATGTGTGTGTGTGTTACAACAGATCAGATGTGTGTACATGTGTGTGTGTGTGTTACAACAGATCAGAGGTGTGTACATGTGTGTGTGTGTTACAACAGATCAGGTGTGTGTGTGTTACAACAGATCAGATGTGTGTGTTACAACAGATCAGATGTGTGTGTGTTACAACAGATCAGATGTGTGTACATGTGTGTGTGTTACAACAGATCAGATGTGTGTGTTACAACAGATCAGATGTGTGTGTGTTACAACAGATCAGATGTGTGTACATGTGTGTGTGTTACAACAGATCAGATGTGTGTGTTACAACAGATCAGATGTGTGTGTGTGTTACAACAGATCAGATGTGTTCGGTTACAACAGATCAGATGTGTGTGTGTTACAACAGATCAGATGTGTGTACATGTGTGTGTGTTACAACAGATCAGATGTGTGTGTGTTACAACAGATCAGATGTGTGTACATGTGTGTGTGTTACAACAGATCAGATGTGTGTGTGTTACAACAGATCAGATGTGTGTACGTGTGTGTGTGTGTGTGTGTGTTACAACAGATCAGATGTGTGTGTGTGTTACAACAGATCAGATGTGTGTGTGTGTTACAACAGATCAGATGTGTGTGTTACAACAGATCAGATGTGTGTGTGTTACAACAGATCAGATGTGTGTACGTGTGTGTGTGTGTGTGTGTGTGTTACAACAGATCAGATGTGTGTATGTGTTACAACAGATCAGATGTGTGTGTGTGTTACAACAGATCAGATGTGTGTGTTACAACAGATCAGATGTGTGTGTGTTACAACAGATCAGATGTGTGTACGTGTGTGTGTGTGTGTGTGTGTGTGTGTTACAACAGATCAGATGTGTGTACGTGTGTGTGTGTGTTACAACAGATCAGATGTGTGTACATGT
>NC_090244.1:20000-22500 GCF_024489055.1 Chanodichthys erythropterus | reverse complement strand
ATACATAAGGTGTGCAGAAACGGAAACCAATGTGGTGTAGCTACATTTTTACCATGTTTTATTCTATTAAATTTTTTTATTGTAGGCAGCCATGAAAGCTTGTCATCGAGCTCTTGTTAAAACGGTGTGACTGTCATAAAGATGTTAAAGGGATACTCCACCGTTTTTTCATATCAAAACTGTTATTCCCTTAACTAAGACGAGTTGATACATACCTCTCTCGTCTCAGTGCGTGCATTAAATCGCTCTGTCTTGCGGCGAAACTTTGTTAGCACTTAGCTTAGCCCAGTTTATTCAATAGGGGCCAAGCAGAGAAGCTACCAAACACCTCCACGTTTTCCCTATTTAGATAAAGTTACTCGAGTAGTGTAACTCGACCTAGGACGGTGACACAAAACAAAACGTTGCGCTTTTCTAAGCGTGTAAAATGGATAACTATATTGTATGGCGGAATACCATAGCAAGTGCTCGGGAGCACTTTGACTTGGCGCAGTAATATCTTCACTGGTGAAAAGTCCTCTCACCGGCCCCCGCTCCCTCTCCTGTAAAAGTCACGTTTGTTCTATTGACGGAAATGAGAGGGAGGAGGAGAGGGAGCGGGGGCCGGTGAGAGGACTTTTCACCAGTGAAGATATTACTTCAAATATATAAATATATTACAAAAATTAAAATAAGGAGATCAATAAAAGCTCAGTTATGTTGTTTCATTCTATTTCATTACTTTGTCCTTTTTCATTCGTGTCTTTCTTTGTCTCCACCGAAGCCCCTCGAAAGCATTCGTGGCCGAAGAACCGTGGGAGTTTCTGCCATTTCGTGCTCTATAAGGAGAACAAGGACACCATGGAGGCCATCAACCTTCTCTCCAAGTTCCTCAGGTCTGAGAGACGAGTCTGCAGCTGGTAAACACTGATCCCACATCAGAGTTGTCGTTACCTTTCATAGTTCTGTCTTTGTTTCAGGGTCAGGCCCAACATGTTCTCCTACATGGGCACCAAAGACAAAAGGGCCATCACAGTGCAGGAGATCGCCGTCCTGAAGTGAGTGAAGCAGAGCGCCACATCCGTCAATCTCTCCTGTGTTCTGCTCTTTTGTTGCCTTCTGAAAATCTGAATGTTTCTTCTCAGGATCAGCGCTGAAAGATTGTCTCACCTCAATAAATGCCTCATGAACCTGAAGCTGGGAAACTTTAGCTACAAGAAACATCCATTAAAACTCGGAGAGCTGCAGGGAAACCACTTCACGGTGGTTCTCAGGTGAGGAACCGACGCTTCGCTCCACATGAGCTGCTGTTTGATGGCATAATCTGTTCTCTCTCTGTCTTTCTCCAACAAGATAAACAGACTGTTTTCACTGGCTACCAGTTGAACAAGATTGGCAGATTAAGCATGAATGACAAGAAAAATTAGACGACATGTGAAAATAAATCAGAAGTATGAGTGTGTGAAGTCTCTCTTCTACAGGAATATCTCCGGCTCTCTGGAGCAGGTGGAGCAGGCCATGACTTCACTCCGAGAAACCGGCTTCATTAACTACTACGGCATGCAGCGCTTCGGGACCACAGCTGTACCCACACACCGGGTCGGCAGGTGAGCGCGCGCACACTCACACACACACACACTCACACTCACTCACACACACACACACACACACACTCTCACTCAAACACACACACACACACACACACATACACACTCACACACACACTCACACTCACTCACTCACACACACACACACACACACACACACACACTCTCACTCAAACACACACACACACACACACACTCACACTCTCACACACACTCACTCACTCACACACACACACACACACTCACTCACTCACTCACACACACACTCACTCACTCACACACACACACACACTCACTCACTCACACACACACACACTCACTCACTCACACACACACTCACTCACTCACTCACACACACACACACTCACTCACTCACTCACACACACACTCACTCACTCACTCACACACACACTCACTCACTCACTCACACACACACACACACTCACTCACTCACTCACACACACACTCACTCACTCACACACACACACACTCACTCACTCACTCACACACACACTCACTCACTCACTCACACACACACACACACACTCACTCACTCACTCACACTCACACACACACACACTCACTCACTCACACACTCTCACTCACTCACTCACACTCACACACACACACACTCACTCACTCACACACATACTAGTGATCGACCGATATTAATTTTTTATAACCGATACCGATTATTTGCATGTTTATGTACCCGATAACCGATATGCAGAACCGATATTTATTTACTGTTATACTTCTGTTTTTGACAATTATTACAACACAAATGAGCTGAACAAACCATTTTATTTATAACAATCACTCCCTCCTTGCATACAAAAAAAAACTTTATATTTATACACAAATAAATAGAGGGGTCTGAGTCCAAAAAATTAAAGTGCAATTAACTAAATAAT
>NC_090244.1:0-15000 GCF_024489055.1 Chanodichthys erythropterus | reverse complement strand
GTTTTCTCTGCCGTCCTCCACTTACGCCACGATGGCGGTCAGAGAAGTGCTGAAGATGGACACCAGCATCAAGAACCAGACGCAGCTGAACACCACCTGGCTGAACTGACCGTCACAAACTCTTTCGCCAGGGTTACTCCTGCAGTTTATTTGGCTACGTCGTGTTTGTAATTTTGACAGTGAAGAAGTTACACTTAGTTTTTCTGTTTACTCAGTTTTAGTGTTTGTTTGTTTTTTTTATGAGTTTTTTTTTAAAGCTCTGCCAGATTATAAAGACAATTATTACATGCGTTTTCAGAACATCAGCATAACCTAAACTTTGAGCAGTAATTGAACACATTCTGGTTCTTGTGAGATTAATTTAGCTATTTGATGATTTATTATTGTAAAATATTTGATTCCTGCTGAATCTTTCACTGTGCATATTTTAATCTGAATAAATGAATATTCCTGATCATGTATCAGTGTTTTACTGCATCTGTCGGGTTTGTCCTGTATGGATTTACTCTCGTTCCCAGCCAGATCAGTCATTCCAGCGCAGCAGACGAGATGAAGCACTGCGTTCCTCCGGACAGATTCTTCTGTTCTTTTGTTTTTCGTTCTTTGAGCGACTGGCGCTTTATGCATGCTTCGCTCATAAGAAGGAGTCAAGGCATTTTTTCTGGACTTGACGTCTATGAAAAGCTTTAAAGATTGAAGACTGGCTGCTCGTGACAGATGATCACATGACTCTGATCAGATCTAAACTGCTGTTATCCTCACCGAAGCACTTGCTAGTGGTGAGAAAAACTTTTCATCAATGTAATCATATCTGCAGGATAAGACTGCCATGTTGAGACATTTAAAGTGTTCTGGTCTTCATGATAACTGTTAATTATAATCCAAATACTGACATCAGATTTTTTTTTTTACACATTTTTGCCTCAGATCAGTCCGTTGCGAGGAAACCAACCAACCATGTGTCCAGTACCATGACCCCTGACCCCTAATGTTCCAAAACCAATGCAATGACTGTAAACATCATGTAAAAGTCTATATACTGAGCGGAACATTTAACAATTTTTGAACCGTTCAAATGACACTCTTAGTGCTTTTAAATAACCAGGTGAAAATCACAATTTAATAATATTGGTTTGTGAATCTCGTGATCAGTGTGAATGTTAAACACGAGGGTAAATAGAGTGCCTCAGGGATGATGTGTTTTTGTAGGCAAAACCCAGAAACAAGTTAGCATTTTAGGACTTGCGGTTCCATCGCCTTTAAGTCTATGGGTTTTTTGAATGGGTTTTTGTTAAATCGTCTGCAATAAGGTCTGTGGTTAACAAAGCCTCTAAATACTTTCACGTTTTGATCTATGACATAAAACACACCAGTTATAACCCACTTGTGATTTTTTTAAACCTTTATTGTGTCTTAAAAACAGCGGTTGCTAACAAAGTGCTAAAAGGGACTACTTTTGGCAGGGACTTTAGACGTCATCACGATAAACAGGACATTTGGACAGCATTTCTCATGAAAAAGTGTATAAGTATTCATACACAGCACAGATCGTAATCAGCGAGCATGTTTTTAAATAAAGATGTTTTTTAAATAAAGTTTGAGGACGCTTGGTGGTGACGTTGATCCGCGAACATGGTGTGCTGTAGTCCGTTTATAGCCTACTGTTAGCCTTTTATATCTGACCACTTTATTTAGGCTTCAAAATATATAAATGTAGATTTAACTTGTAAAGATTATCTTGATAGACAAAACGTGTAGGTGTCATAACCCTTTGTTAAACAGAGCTTATTTTTTGCGATTTTCCAAAAGTCTGTGGGAAAATTGCATAGGCTTTCAATTGAGGGAACCCGTGCACCACTAACTTCCGGGTTGGCCTACAAAAACACGTCATCCCTGAGGTACGCTTTGGGCTGCCCATGACATAATCTACTTAATATTCATGAGATGCCTTTCGCCCGCAGCTTCTCTTTAAAGCTGCTGCTGTGCTGATTCAGTCATGAGACTCTTCATGAAACATCTTTCAGTTTCTTATGAACCATTCTTTAATTCCCAATAGCACTTTTAAAATTGTAATGACTTACTATAATTCTTGTGTGTATATTTACTGTGTTTATTACAAAACGAGTCTTTATCGTGCAGTAGATTATATGGAATATAGTCCTGTTTTATGTCGAAATAGACTCATGAAATATAATGTAAAGCTGGTTTGTTCTCAGAGGGTCAGGATGGTGAACAGCTGTGGTCTCATGTCTGAAAAAAATGAGCCAGGTATAAACTCTCCACTTCCTCCTCATAATTACAGCTTTAACGGCTTATATTGTGTCTCTTAATTACAGCAGTAGGTGCAGATCTTCTGATCAGAATCAGAATCAGAACGAGCTTTATTGTTAATGTTATGTTAGGTAGGTGTAAATTAGAAATGTAAATAAGTATATGTGTTAAATAAATAAATGAATACATGAATGTATAATAGTGTGTTTGTGTGTTTGTGTGTGTGTGTGTCGTGTGTTCCTCGTCTATTGTCAAGTGTTCATGAGATGGATTGCCTGAGGGAAGAAACTGCTCAGAGCTCTGTAGCGTCGACCAGATGGCAACAGTTCAAAGAGGGAGTGTGCTGGATGTGAGGGGTCCAGAGTGATTTTGCCAGCCCTTTTGCGTACTCTGGATAAGTACAGATCTTAGAGAGTGGGGAGAGTTGTACCAATGATTCGCTCAGCAGACCGGACTACCCTCTGTAGTCTTCTGAGGTCAGATTTGGTAGCTGAGCCGAACCAGACAGTAACTGAAGTGCAGAGGATGGGTTCAATGATGGCAGAATAGAACTGTTTCAGCAGCTCCTGTGGCAGGTTGAACTTCCTCAGCTGGCGGAGGAATGTGGAGCCAATGTGAATGTCCCATTTCAGGTCCTGAGATACGGTGTTGCCAAGGAACCTGAATGACTCCACTGCAGTCACAGTGCTGTTCATGATGGTGAGTGGGGGGAGAGCAGGGGGGTTTCTCCTGAAGTCCACGATCATCTCCTCTGTCTTGAGCGTGTTCAGCTCCAGGTTATTGTGACTGCACCAGACAGCCAGCTCTTTAACCTCCAGTCTGTAAGCAGACTCGTCTCCGTCCCAGATGAGGCCGATGACAGTGGTGTTGTCTTTTTCTATTGTTGTTTGATTAGAATTAAGGACATAGACCACAGCGGATATATAAGGCTGTTGTCACTTTAAGACAGATACTCTAATCCAATATATTGATCCACATTTCTCCCAACTGTCTGTGTTCACTTAAGACATGACCAACTGTGTTTATGTGAATACTTGACAGCTGTAGTACTGCATTGAGCCATTTTCCGCTGCTTATTGTGCTTAACTCTTTTTAACATCAAGCACGCCCACCCTTATTTTACTTGGGTAAAGTTGGTTTTATATTCGCACATTCGGACTTCTGATAAATTCAGACTTTCCAATAAATGTGCAATAAATTAATGTTTGCGAATTTTAAGCAGTGACATGATATTGAAAACCAACGATTGTCAACTTACATTTTTCACAGTCGATCAAAATAGGCAAGTATTGTTTTAATGTCATATTTACTTGTGAATGTCCAATGTAGTGTGATTAACAAGGCTATTGAATACGGATGTCCGAATGTGCGAATATAAAACCAACTTTACCCAAGTCCTTATTTTCCCATTCATGTTTCTTTATTGCTCTAACATGTCAAAAACAGTCCTGTGCCACAATTTATACATTGTCATCCTGAGCAGCCCTGTTCGAGAGGATATTTCAAGCTATTTCACTGACAATAAAGATTAAATGCTAAAAATGCAGATATGTATCTGTTAAATTAATTTTGTCCATAGAAACAAAAGTAGCTAAGTTATCTAACATGTCACACTTTATCTGTGAAGTTGCTATAATTGCTCTATTCTTCTGTCCTATAATGACATTCATTGAGCAATATTTTACTACATTACCTTAATTGCACTGAGCACCAAAGCAGCTTATTTTTTTCCCAGTTGGATCCAACCATGGCTGGAATAAGATTCATATACTTAATCTGCCTTTGGATCCAACATGATGTCATGTGATTTACTTGCATGTGGTGAGCTATATTTGATAGTCCTATTAACACTGAAAGAAAGTTCTTGTATTGTTCAAGAATAAAATGACATATTTGATTGTAATTTGTATTTGAAATACTTAAAATACTTCAGTCTCTCAAAGTATTTAATTACAAATTACAACTTCAACATAAAATGTAAAACAGTTCAGTTTGGTTAGAGCATGCTTTAATGTTGGAAAATCAAACAGAAATCAGTCTTGAGAACCCATCTGACAGCTTGCTGGAACCAGTTGAAAAACCAGAGCTGTTTTGAAAAGGGCTGCGTCCGAAATCGCCTACTCACTGAGTAGGTACTTAATTTCAGTAAGTACTTACTTTACGAGCCTAAAAGAGTAGGTACTAATCTCGTTGAGTATGAATGTGATCCGGATATAGTCCGCCATGTTGACGTTATCATGTGACCTACGACGTTATCACAAGCGCAACAACTTTACAACAGGTTTAATTCATATCTGTAAATATCTTGAAATTTATTTATTTTTTTAACCCTACTAATATATATATATATATATATATATATATATATATATATATATATATTGAAGCCTTATGTTGAATTATTCTGTTATTTAACCTTGTCATTGTGCTTTTTTCTGTGTATATAATCTATTTTTTTTTTTTTGTCATTATGATTGCTCATTGTTAGTTCTGCAATAATAATATAATAAAAAAGATATGAGTGACAGGTGCACTAACACCTCACAGCACCAGTAACTTGCCAACGCTACCTTGTACAGTTTTCATCAGCATTTGCAATATCTGCACAAAGGACATGTCGGACAGCTGCTTGAAGATCACACCTTTGGAGAAGACTAATGTATTACTACTAAAGAAAAGATTACCCCAGAATGAACAGCATTGCTAGACCACCCTAACACTTAATAATAAATGCTGACCAATACTTAATCATATTAATTTTTTACATAAAATAATGTATTATTAAAACAAGCAAATTGTAATGTTTTGTCATATGACATAGCTATGCATGAATAAACACTAGACAAATACAACCAAGGTGAACACATCTCAATTTACAGTCAAGCAATGAATTAATGCATGAATAAAATAAATATATTTTATTTACGGACAATAGGAAACATAAATGAGTTATAGAATGAATAACAGTAATAATAATAAAATACATATACAAGTCAACAACACATGAAACAAAGCTTTATTCAAACTCGTTCTTACAATCGCATATTTCAGCCCTGCTGCCATCTCACACAGCTGTGCCAATTCTGCAGCTTTATTCTGATTAAGCAGCTGACCACCATGAACACCTTCCTCTGTCTTTGCCATCTATAATGTCCCTCACTGCTGCTCCTCTCAATGGGGACATCTCTGATCCAGAGGATGAGGAAGATGATGATGGACCCCTGAACCCCACAACCTTGAAGCAAGAGAGGGAGAAGATGTGTGGGTCAATCTGGCTGCTGCTGTGTCTGCTCCAAACATTCATGTGCTCTCCATGAACAAGACTACATGTAAAACATTTAAACTGATTGAAACGTTTAATAATTCATGTCAGAATTCTGTTTCCTGACATATTTCATTCAATATTTTTACAATTACGTGCTGTTTTTTTGTTTCAGCTTTATTATTTTAGTGGTGTAGTGGGCTAAATCTCCGGGTTCGATCTCCGCAGCTGTCACCATC
Source organism: Chanodichthys erythropterus (assembly GCF_024489055.1). Taxonomy (NCBI): domain Eukaryota; kingdom Metazoa; phylum Chordata; class Actinopteri; order Cypriniformes; family Xenocyprididae; genus Chanodichthys; species Chanodichthys erythropterus. The sequence continues at coordinate 9,228 of NC_090244.1, read as the reverse complement.
CTTAATCAAGACACTTTACTACAGGTTACTCCATGGGGATCATCCCTGTAATAAGAGCACTGTATGTCACTTTTGATAAAAGCATCTGCCAAAAGCAAACATGTAAATAAATGTAAATGTGATTTTTGTAAATCCTTTTTTGTTAGTGTCTTGGGCACAAACACTCAATAAAGCTGATTATTTCTTAAAGTTTACCTTTTCAAGGTACTACCATAATATAAATGCATACATACAGTTTCTATTTGGGGGCTTAAAGGGTTAGTTCACCCAAGCATATAAATTCAGTCATTATTCAGGTTTCTTTCCCCCACAAATGCCGCCATCACCTTGCCTTGCAGGCAAACATACCGACATCAAGAATCAGAAGTGCTGTAATAACTCTGTTTGAAATTACAGTAATTAAAATAAACTACAAGTTAATATTTAAATAGATTTTTTTATTAATTTCTGTAGTGTACTCACTCAAAGCCATTGACGGCATCATTCCTTCATCAGCCTCTCTCCACTGGATAAACACACGTGTGTTCATCTGTCCCTGTAACATCCAGACAAGATTCATGTTTCCTCTGAGATTTATGTGCTACATTTACATGTTTATGTTGTGTTAACTCACTTCTTATCCAACTGTATATAATTTACCAACAGTACTAACGGACAAATAAAATAGATAACTTAGATCTAGTTACTTGTACATTTGTTTATTTACATTCATTCCTGTACATTTACTTCCATTCATGTAAAGTGTTGGGAACAGACAGTGAATTCTACATAATAGCACACATCACTCAAGATGTATATTTCATATTGTGATGTACTCATTACCTGCAATAGGCTACTTATTGAATATTTTCCTGTCAGATGTTAAATAAACATTTAGTAATCAACTTTATGATGTATATGTTATGGTATGCTGGTGTAGAGAAGAGGCAGATACGGATTTCCACAATTGCACGTAGTATTTAATACATAGAAGGCAAGGAGAACCAAACATACACGTTATACAACATTCAAGACGGACGAGGAGTGAAGGGAGTGAGTGCAATATAAAGGGAGTGCTAACAATAGAGTCCAGGTGCAGGTGATGAGTGATGATGAGGAACTGACGAGGGAAGTGAGTGCAGGTGTGGAGAACAGGAGGATTCTGGGAAATGGAGTCCAGGGAAACAAGGGATCTGTAACAGTACCTCCCCCTCCCGGTAGGCGCGTCCTCGCGCCGTAGATGTAACAACCGGGAGGGGGGCGGGCGCCCTGGAGACCTCAAACCGGAGCAGGGGAAGGAGTAAACTGGAGTGGAGGTCTCCAGGGCAGGTCCAAAAACCATGGCGGGTCAGGAGCCGTGGGCAGCCATGGCGGGTCAGGTGCAGCGGGCAGCCATGGCGGGTCAGGTGCAGCGGGCAGACATGCAGCGGGCATACATGGCGGGTCAGGTGCAGCGGGCAGCCCTGGCGGGTCAGGTGCAGCGGGCAGCCATGGCGGGTCAGGAGCCGAAGCCTTCGAGGCGTTGAGCCCAGGCGTCGCTGAAGGACTGGCGGGTGATGGCGGAACCGAAGGCTCCGCCGACCGAAGCGCAGCCGGGGCTCCAGAAGGCCGCAGTTGAACACAGACGACAGACAACAAAGTGAACACTAGGGGGAGTGAGGAAGCCAACTGGAAGCGAGGGACGGAGGGACGGAGCGGAGACGGAGGAGTGCAGTCCAGAGGGGAAGGCAGGCTGACGAGGGACCAAGGTGTGAACGGGGGCAGGATGGAGACTTGTGAGGCTGGAGGACTGATGGGCAACGGTGGAGCAGAGGGAGGTTGGAGCCAGGGTGTAGGTAATCGCCCAGAGGTCCGAGGTGGAGATCTGGGCGAGGGGGCTTGAGGTGAAGGTTCAGTGAAGACAGACATGGGAGGCGGGAGAGGGAGGCAGGGAGGGAAAACAGTCTTTGGGCTGGAGGGTTCAAAAACACAGTTCATAGGAGCAGTAGGTTCGGCGGCGGCGGCGGCTGGAGCGGCTGGCTCGGCGGCGGCGGCTGGAGCGGCTGGCTCGGCGGCGGCGGCTGGAGCTGAGGGCTCGTAGGCGGCGGCTGGAGCTGAGGGCTCGTAGGCGGCGGCTGGAGCTGAGGGCTCGTAGGCGGCGGCTGGAGCTGAGGGCTCGTAGGCGGCGGCTGGAGCTGAGGGCTCGTAGGCGTCGGAGACTGGAGAACTTTGCTCGGCGGCGGAGACTGGAGAACTTTGCTCGGCGGCGGAGACTGGAGAACTTTGCTCGGCGGCGGAGACTGGAGAACTTTGCTCGGCGGCGGAGACTGGAGAACTTTGCTCGGCGGCGGAGACTGGAGAACTTTGCTCGGCGGCGGAGACTGGAGAACTTTGCTCGGCGGCGGAGACTGGAGAACTTTGCTCGGCGGCGGAGACTGGAGAACTTTGCTCGGCGGCGGAGACTGGAGAACTTTGCTCGGCGGCGGAGACTGGAGAACTTGGCTCGGCGGCGGAGACTGGAGAACTTGGCTCGGCGGCGGAGACTGGAGAACTTGGCTCGGCGGCGGAGACTGGAGAACTTGGCTCGGCGGCGGAGACTGGCGCTGCTTGCTCGGCGGCGGAGACTGGCGCTGCTTGCTCGGGCGGAGACTGGCGCTGCTTGCTCGGCGGCGGAGACTGGCGCTGCTTGCTCGGCGGCGGAGACTGGAGAACTTGGCTCGGCGGCGGAGACTGGAGAACTTGGCTCGGCGGCGGAGACTGGAGAACTTGGCTCGGCGGCGGAGACTGGAGAACTTGGCTCGGCGGCGGAGACTGGCGCTGCTTGCTCGGCGGAGACTGGCGCTGCTTGCTCGGCGGAGACTGGCGCTGCTTTCTCGGCGGCGGAGACTGGCGCTGCTTGCTCGGCGGAGACTGGCGCTGCTTGCTCGGCGGAGACTGGCGCTGCTTGCTCGGCGGAGACTGGCGCTGCTTGCTCGGCGGAGACTGGAGAACTTGACTCGGCGGCGGAGACTGGAGAACTTGGCTCGGAGGAGACTGGAGAACTTGGCTCGGAGGAGACTGGAGTACTTGGCTCGGAGGAGACTGGAGAACTTGGCTCGGAGGAGACTGGGGTTGAGGGCCATTTCATCCCCTCAAACACAATTAAAATCCCCACAGGCACTGGAGCTGGCTCTGTGGGGACTGGAGCTGGCTCTGGAGATACTGGAGCTGGCTCTGGAGATACTGGAGCTGGCTCTGGAGATACTGGAGCCGGCTCTGGAGACACTGGAGCGGGCTCTGGAGACACTGGAGCGGGCTCTGGAGACACTGGAGCGGGCTCTGGAGACACTGGAGCGGGCTCTGGAGACACTGGAGCGGGCTCTGGAGACACTGGGGCCGCTTTCTTCCTCCTCCTCCGCTTACTGGGCCCAGTAGCGGAATATGGGTCCAGCCTGGGGCAGGCAGGGAGTTCGCTGGAGCGGTGTGCGGAGGAAGCCGGAGGTTGACTAACTGGCCCGGCCAACCGTGTTTCTGGATGGACTGGACGACAACACTGATCCTGAACCTCTTCTACTAAGAATTTGGAGCCATTCAACCACAAAATTAAATTGATAGTATCGCTTAAGGAGAAACAAAAAACAGGTTCATCAAAACGGATAGTGTCGTCATCCAATCCATCCAAAAACAAGGAGATCAACTGAGCATCAGGCCAGTCAGACAAGAAAGCAAGCTCCACGAACTCCTCCACATACCTCTCCAGCGAACGTCCTACCTGCAGGAGCCCGATAATGCGTTCGCTGGCTGTTAGAAGAGTGAGAGGCGCTGGAGGAGCAGGAGCCAGGGAGCTGGTGGAAGTCTCCATTTTTTTTTTTTTTTTTTTTTTGTGAAAATCCAACTTCTTGGGTCCGTCTTTCTGTTATGGTATGCTGGTGTAGAGAAGAGGCAGATACGGATTTCCACAATTGCACGTAGTATTTAATACATAGAAGGCAAGGAGAACCAAACATACACGTTATACAACATTCAAGACGGACGAGGAGTGAAGGGAGTGAGTGCAATATAAAGGGAGTGCTAACAATAGAGTCCAGGTGCAGGTGATGAGTGATGATGAGGAACTGACGAGGGAAGTGAGTGCAGGTGTGGAGAACAGGAGGATTCTGGGAAATGGAGTCCAGGGAAACAAGGGATCTGTAACAGTATATGGTTTGGAATTCATGTAAATCCACTTTGGAGACGAACGTGTGTTTATTGAAGCTCCCCTGTTAGCTGTACACAATAAAACGTGTTTTTACTGCAAAATCACAACTATACTACACTGACTAGCGTCTTTACACCTCTACAGTAGTTCAACAAATGCGATTTTAACACAAGTAACCAAGTTTTTGGTTTTTAATACTCACATTTGAAAACATCCGTGCCGCTTTTCTCCTCCGTGTTCGAGTGTGACGTATCCTCTCCCGTGGCCTCCTGGGATAGAAGAGTGTCCATCGGATGAACACTTCAGAATCTGGGCGGGAGGAGTAGGCCATCCGGGAACTTCTCGACTACTCATTTATGATTAATGAGGATTTCGGACGTACTACTCCTTTCACGTACTGTTTTTCCCCTACTATATAGTAGGTAAGTAGGCATATTCGGACGCACTTTAAGTAGACGCACGTCCGAATCTCGCGAGAATTAGACATCACCCAGGTAGTTCTCGCCTACTCTTTTATGAATACTTCAGATTCGGACATACTTTTTCGCTCGCCTACTGCTTTTCCCCTACTATATAGTAGAGAAGTATGCGGTTTCGGATGCAGCCATGGTCTTTTATATCTTTGCTGTGGTGCATCATGGGAGGTGGGAGATACCAAACTGGGGGTTGAAGGGTATTTATTTTAATTAATTATTTATTTATTTATTTTCATTGAAAGGTTTTGCAATGGTGAAATATGTTGTTATGTAATACATGTATTTTTTTTAGTTAGAGCACTTACAAAAAGGGTTAGATATGTTTATTTGATTAATTAAATTTCTGGTTGCTTGCATGTCTGTCAGTGGTTGTGCCCATGAGTATAAATGCCCACTAGCTGAACTTTCACAGCATTGTCAGTCTGTGATGGAAGTTGAAGAGTAAAGAATCGACTGAAGGTTGGAATTATTGAGTGCGAGAAGTTTGTTTTTATGTTATTTATTTTGTTGTGTTACAACCTAATGTCATTAGAAATAAATTGTAAACTGCTTCAGATTTTAAGTCCTGTGAGTTTGGTGTTAAAAGAAGATTTTCTTTTAAATTTGAAGCAGTTTACAATTTATTTCTAATGACATAAGGTTTTAAGTATGATTACAAGTATAAATGTAAGTATAAAAACAAAATCTGTTCTATAGTATTTCATAGAATATTCTGTAGGATTGCACACCTTCAATCATCTGATCATAGTAATGTGGTAATGTTTGTAATGATATTTGAAATGTGCTAAAATGTAAGAGTTACCATACATGTTAAAATCCCTTTTGTGTACTGCTCTTACAAACCATTCCTTTGCTAATAGGTTATGGAGATTTAGATTTAATGTACAACAAGTATTTGTTGCAGCCCTAGTAGCATAAATGAGGGTGTTTTACAGTCTATTAGCAGCTGGTCTATGAAAATATTTGACCATTCTTTAAGAGTTTCTTTTCTCTTGCTACTTTCAAATTTTGGAAAATTTATAGATTAAAACATTTGAACATGTAACATGCTAGGTGGATGTGAAAATGTTAAAAATGTTACAACCATCACATCCACCAAACCGTCCATTTACACTGTATGTACAATTTTGTCTATGTCTTTCAAGTGCTTTTAACAGTCCAATTACTTATTTAAATCACTTTGTTCCAGTGAGATTGTGACCTTGATCGGGAAAGGCAATGTATGTTTTATCTTCTGCCTCTGGTTTCACAGACAAGGCTTAAGATAGTCCTAGACTAAATTCATGTTTGAGCTGTTTTAACTGAAAGAAACTTGCACTAACATACCTTAAAATGTCAGTGCCATTATTTTGTCTCAAGATGCACAACAGTAGCGTTTTTAAGGCACGGTTATAAAAGCTAATTAAGTGTCCTAACTGAGCTAAGGCCCAATCCTGGCTTAATCTAAATCCCATCTGTGAAACCAGGCCAGCATTTGTTCACTGATGAAGGCTGCAGATAAGGCAATTAATTTCATTGACCAATTGTAACAAACACGCCAGGTTCCAGCACCGTCCAATCACAGCGCACACCTTCCCCTGAGTACTGATCACCGTCACCTGCACCTCATCAGCGCCCTCATCACCAGCACTATTTAAGACACACTCACACTCATTGTCCGGTCTCGTTTGCATCAAAGGACTTACCTGTATGCTTACCTCAAGGACTCTTCTGACTACTTACCTGTTCTCTGGGTTTCCTAAGCTCCTTCCTACGATTCTTGTCGGGTGTGAAGTGTTGTCTGAAGTCATCAGCTCCATTCAGCAAGTATCATTCTCCATTGTCACTCTGCAACTACAGAGGACTGTGTCATTCACCATATCACTCGTACATCACCAAAGTGCATCTGCTACTCACCTGTCTGCATCATATACTCTGCTTGTGTCCAATAAACAAACCTGGTTTATCTATCTTCTGTCTCCTGCCTGGTCCTATTGTAACACTAATGTACTCCAATTGTATTTTTTTTTTAAATGCATTGCTGTTTGACCTGCATTTCTCCTGTTTCACATGCAGGAAACCATGCAGTCCCATCTCTTTCCTGCACATCACCCAAACCTTTAATTTTCTGTTTACAGCTGTCTGGCTATTCCAAAGTTCCGATGTGGACTTTACATTCCAGATGTAGCAACACTCCACTTCGCATGGGTGTGAATGAGACCAGGATGTGACCAGAGGACACTGTGATACCAAAAACTAGGAGGGGAGATGGAGCAGGTTTCATTCTCAAATACTCTGAAATGTACTCTTGCACAATTTCCTTTTTTAGTTTCCTGAAGTTAACCTCAACTTCAAAATGTACTATGTGTTCCAGGTGAGCGGTGAAGCTTCTTGATGTTTTTCCTTCTGTTGTCCTGTTCCTTGGTTTCACTTTTCACTTACAACTTCAGCACTCCTCTAGGTAAGCCTCCATAATTTTAGCTCTTCTACTAATTTGCTGTTTGAAATGTGGAGAGCTTTCTTTGGTGTATTTTTTGGACAATATGGCAATCTTGAAATGCAGCCTCTGATCAACCTGTGTTAGGTGTACTAGTTGAGGAGCAGAGCAGGGTAGAGTCAGTCATCTGCAGGTGCATTTCCAAAACCACAAGCTCAGGTATCTGATGGGGCTGTCCCAAACTTGGTTTTAGGCAAATAATGGAGCAGATGTGTATTTAGCAATGTGCATGCTAAGGGTTAGGGAAGGTTGCTCATTGGTGTTCATCTAATAAATCAATGTCGAGCTGTTAATATTTGTTTGCTTGTTTTCAAAGGCTCTCCCCCTTTCTGTTGTGCTTTATATTGTCAATTGTATATCAGTATTTTGAGAAGTTTCTTGTTAATGTGGATGTAAACTCTTGTAATTTGTAAGTTTGTCTCTGTATTCTTTTGTGCTTATCTTCATTTTGCATTTATTCAACCTTGTAATGCTTCCATACGTTTACCTTTCCCCCTTATACTCATATTTATGCCGTTGTCCTGTGTGTTTTGCAGTCAGTTGTAGTTGTATGGTGCTTCTCACAATTGTATCAAAGTGGCTTTATTTCCCTTTGTACTTTTTTTTTTTTTTTTTTTCTTTTTTTTTCATGTCCCTTTTTTGTTTTATGCCTTCAGGCCCTTTTATGCATATGACTGTCCCTTTTTTTTTTTTTTTTTTTTTTTAGTTTTGATGTCTATTTCTGTTTGAGCCTTTATCTGCAATTTATTATTTTTGTATTCCCTTTTGCTGTCCCATTGTAGTGTTTAACTTTTGTATTTGATTTTCATTTAGTGACTTTACATTTTCATTAGTCTTAAACTTAAGAGCACCTTTTTTCCCCTTCCAATTTCTGCTCCCTTTTATTAGTTCCTCTGCTCTTTTACAATTACTAATTGTATACAATTTTAATTTCTTCAAATCAGCTTTAAAGCACTACAAATGTAACTTAATACTTGAATATTATGCACTTTTTTTGTTTATCACCATTTCTATTGACCTTTGTGAAGCTACCTTTGCAATTTGTACAAATGCTATATAAATTCACTTGAGTCATTTTTGTTTGTCTGTTGTGTTCCCATATTTCTGGCATTCCCTTTATGTCACTCTGTGTTCCAGCCTTTTTGTCCCTAGTCTTTATTTACTTTTGACTTGTGCTTTATATTATTTTGTGCTTTTTTTTATTATGCCACTTTGGGTTGTTTTATGGTTTTGTCTCATTTATATAGTGATTTTACATATTCCTGTATATAATATAATATATATATATATATGTTTTTTTTAAATTTATTCATTGTTATTGTCCCTCTTATTCATGCAACTGTCATTTATTCCCCTTCATTACATCTGTGTAGTTTAAGGTTTGTGCAACTAAGACACTGTGGATGTTCCTTACATCCTTACATGCGTGTCTTGTTATGCTTTTTGCATTTATGCTTTCATTTTGAACTATCATTGTACTTGGGTTAAGTTCCTTTTTTTTTTTTTTTTCTCAGCAGTGTTTAAATAAAATAAAAATAAATAAATAAAAGTCTTTATGCTAATTCCTTTTTTTCAGTACCCTTTTATTTTATGTACCCTTTTATTGGTGTACTTGTGCCCATATGACCCTTTTGTATTTTTTAATTTTATATAAGTCCTTTTGAAGTTTTATAAGTACTTGTCAAATTTGTTTTGGTTTGTTTCCAGTTCCTGTACACTTCATGTCTTTAGTGTCTGTGGGTGTATAAATACTCAATTTAGTTCCTTGTCTGTTTTTGTCTGTTTAAATTGGTCTGTCTACTCCTGCTTAATCCTTTTTTTTCCGAGAGGGGTAGAGTCCGAGAGGGGTAGAGTCCGAGAGGGGTAGAGTCCGAGAGGGGTAGAGTCCGAGAGGGGTAGAGTCCGAGAGGGGTAGAGTCCGAGAGGGGTAGAGTCCGAGAGGGGTAGAGTCCGAGAGGGGTAGAGTCCGAGAGGGGTAGAGTCCGAGAGGGGTAGAGTCCGAGAGGGGTAGAGTCCGAGAGGGGTAGAGTCCGAGAGGGGTAGAGTCCGAGAGGGGTAGAGTCCGAGAGGGGTAGAGTCCGAGAGGGGTAGAGTCCGGAGAGGGGTAGAGTCCGAGGGTAGAGTCCGAGGGTAGAGTCCGA
>NC_090243.1:32965514-33008014 GCF_024489055.1 Chanodichthys erythropterus | reverse complement strand
TAATGAACTGCACTTCTACAGCATTTATTAATCTTTGTTCATGTTAATTTCAACATTTACTAATACATTATTAACACTATGTTAACATTAGTTAATGCACTGTGAACTAACATTAACAAACAATAAACTTAATTTTCATGAACTAACGAAGATTACTAAATACAGTAATGTATTGCTCATGGTTAGTAAGTGTTAGTTAATACATTACATTTGAACTAATGGTCCTTAGTGTAATGTGATGATATTTTTTCCAAGTAAAATCAGTGATTGATGCTTTAGTTCAAGATCATGATGGCGCTTAAGTTTCAGGAAAGGATAAATGGATTTTCAGGTGTGCTCTTTTGTTGCAGGTGAGAAACTAGTCTGCAAATATAACCATAGTAACTGTGTAGCCTAGCAACCATTTAGTGCACCTTAGCAACCATATTGCAATATAAAGAAGACATATCTCAGCTCCACAACATCGTATAGACATGTTGGTTGGCTCCCTAGCGACCAATTACAGCACCCTAGCAACTGAGTGGCGAATTTTGCCACTGCAAGCACCATTCACATTTTCTTCAGGAAATGTACATTCTAGTTAATGGTGCTTGCCAAAGGCAAAGCTCCATTCTTAATCTTCTGCATACTTATTATTAATGGTGCTTGCCAAAGGCAAAGCTCCATTCTTATTCTCCTGCATACTTATTCTTCTTCTTCTGGACAAAACTTCGGCGCGTAACTTGTCCCGCAGTTTTTGTCCTAGACCCATGAATGAGGTGTCAAATCGACCGGCTCATTGAGGAGAGGTGTGCTATGACTTTTATAAGCGATCGGGTGTACGATGTTCGTCCGGCGGGCGAAAAAGTAGCGAAAAAAATCCCATAGACTTAACATTGGAACGAACTTTGACAAGTCATAACTCTGGATCACAATGTCATAGAGACAAGGGGGTGGTCTCATTTTACTCAGGCAACCAATCAGTCTCTCAGGAAAACTTTGAAGATATCAAGCCACGCCCTAGCAACCATATAGAGCATCTTAGTAACAAGCTTCATAGACTTCCATTGAAAAAGATCAAATGAATATCTTTGGATAGAAGTGTCGTACAAACAAGAGGGTGGGCTCATTTGACTCGAGGCAGCAAACCGCCAATCACAAATCACCTTAAAGACATCATAGCCACGCCTTAGCAACCATTTAGAGCACCCTAGCAACCCAAAGCATAGGCAGATATCTTCAAATCTGAATATCATAGAGGCATGGGGGTTGGTTTATATCATTCATACTGGCAAGCAGCCTTTGGAGTATCATCATTGGTAGCTGCCAAGCCACTCCCTAGCAACCAAACAGAGTACCCTAGCAACCATTATTCAACATCTATATTTCTGCATCAGAACATCGTAAAGACATGGGTGTTGGTTTATATTGTCAAGCAGCCTTTGGAGTATCATCATTGGTAGCTACCAAGCCACTCCCTAGCAACCAAACAGAGTACCCTAGCAACCGTTTAGCAAGATCTATATCTCTGCATCAGAACATCGTAGAGACATGGGTGTTGGTTTATATTGTCAGGCAGCCTTTGGAGTATCATCATTGGTAGCTGCCAAGCCACTCCTTAGCAACCAAACAGAGTACCCTAGCAACCGTTTAGCAAGATCTATATCTCTGCATCAGAACATCGTAGAGACATGGGGGTTGGTTTATATTGTCAAGCAGCCTTTGGAGTATCATCATTGGTAGCTGCCAAGCCACTCCCTAGCAACCAAACAGAGTACCTAGCAACCGTTTTGCAAGATCTATATCTCTGCATCAGAACATCGTACAGACATGAGGGTTGTTTTATATTGTCAAGCAGCCTTTGGAGTATCATCATTGGTAGCCGACAAGCCACTCCCTAGCAACCAAACAAAGTACCCAAGCAACCGTTTTGCAAGATCTATATCTCTGCATCAGAACATCGTACAGACATGGGGGTTGTTTTATATTGTCAAGCAGCCTTTGGAGTAGCATCACTGGTAGCTGCCAAGCCAGTGCCTAGCAACCAAACAGTACCCTAGCAACCGTTTTGCAAGATCTATATCTCTGCATCAGAACATTGTAAAGACATGGGGGTTGGTTTATATTGTCAAGCAGCCTTTGGAGTATCATCATTGGTAGCTGCCGAGCCACTCCCTAGCAACCAAACAGTACCCTAGCAACCGTTTTGCAAGATCTATATCTCTGCATCAGAACATCGTACAGACATGGGGGTTGGTTTATATTCTCAAGCAGCCTTTGGAGTATCATCATTGGTAGCTGCCAAGCCACTCCCTAGCAACCAAACAGTACCCTAGCAACCGTTTTGCAAGATCTATATCTCTGCATCAGAACATCGTACAGACATGGGGGTTGGTTTATATTGTCAAGTAGCCTTTGGAGTATCATCATTGGTAGCTGCCGAGCCACTCCCTAGCAACCAAACAGTACCCTAGCAACCGTTTTGCAAGATCTATATCTCTGCATCAGAACATCATAAAGACATGGGGGTTGGTTTATATTGTCAAGCAGCCTTTGGAGTATCATCATTGGTAGCTGCTGAGCCACTCCCTAGCAACCAAACAGAGTACCCTAGCAACCGTTTTGCAAGATCTATATCTCTGCATCAAAACATCGTAGAGACATGGGGTTTGGTTTATATTGTCAAGCAGTCTTTGGAGTATTATCATTGGTAGCTGCCAAGCCACTCCCTAGCAACTAAACTGTACCCTAGCAACCGTTTTGCAAGATTTATATCTCTGCATCAAAACATCGTAGAGACATGGGGTTTGGTTTATATTGTCAAGCAATCTTTGGAGTATTATCATTGGTAGCTGCCATGCCACTCCCTAGCAACCAAACAGTACCCTAGCAACCGTTTTGTAAGATCTATATCTCTGGATCAGAACATTGTAGAGACATGGCGGTTGGCTCTTTTGACTCATGCTAGCAATCTCTACTTCCAACATGCTACACATGCTAGCAGTGAATAGCTACATGCTAATATCTATTAGCTAAGTGCTAAAGTAGGCTAAGAACATGCTAATAACTCTATAAAACTCCATAGTAACCATCTGTGACAACTATCTATCTATCTATCTAAACTACTAAACTTAAACTTTCAAACTTCAAAGTTTCAAACTTCAAACTGAAAACTTTTAAAACTATTTAAAACTTTCTGGACTGGCTTTTTCAAGCCAACTTAAAGTTTGTCCTCAAACTTTTTTATCTAGTTATTATTATTCTTCTTCTTACTTGAATTTCCAAGACTAACTCCTCCTAGAGCTTTAACTCCACAAACTCCAAACTCGGACTAGACCTTCAAACTGTTCTGACTTAGTGTGCTATATCTTTTCTAACTGATCCGACTTACGGTTTTCCTAAAAATGACTATTAAAGCTCGGAAAAATCCCATTGACTTTCATTGACGGAATGTTCAAATGAGCCAAGACATTCAAACTCCAACTGTCAAAATTCAAATTTAAACTACGGAAGCCTATTAGACTCAAAAACTCAATTAGACTCAACTGCCATTCTATGTACTATTTCTAATCCATTGAAACTCATTAAACTCTATCTATCTATCTATCTATCTATCTATCTATCTATCTATCTATCTATCTATCTATCTATCTATCTAACTCATTCAAACTAAATCTATCTATCTATCTATCTAACTCATTCAAACTCATCTATCTATCTATCTATCTATCTATCTATCTATCTATCTATCTATCTAACTCATTCATACTCATCTATCTATCTATCTATCTATCTATCTATCTATCTATCTATCTCTATCTATCTATCTATCTCATTCAAACTTATCTATCTATCTATCTATCTCATTCAAACTTATCTATCTATCTATCTATCTATCTATCTATCTATCTATCTATCTATCTATCTATCATCACTGGTAGCTGCCAAGCCACTCCCTAGCAACCAAACAGAGTACCCTAGCAACCATTTTGGAAAATCTATATCTCTGCATCAGAACATCATAGAGACATGGGGGTTGGTTTATAATGTCAAGCAGCCTTTGGAGTATCATCACTGGTAGCTGCCAAGCCACTCCCTAGCAACCAAATGGAGTACCCTAGCAACCATTTTGCAAAATCTATATCTCTGCATCAGAACATCGTACAGACATGGGGGTTGGTTTATAATGTCAAGCAGACTTTGGAGTATCATCATTGGTAGCTGACAAGCAACTCCCTAGCAACCAAACGGAGTACCCTAGCAACCGTTTTGCAAAATCTATATCTCTGCATCAGAACATCGTACAGACATGGGGGTTGGTTTATATTGTCAAGCAGCCTTTGGAGTATCATCATTGGTAGCTGCAAAGCCACTCCCTAGCAACCAAACAGAGTACCCTAGCAACTGTTTTGCAAAATCTACATCTCTGCATCAGAACATCGTACAGACATGGGGATTGGTTTATATTGTCAAGCAGCCTTTGGAGTATCATCACTGGTAGCTGCCAAGCCACTCCCTAGCAACCAAACAGAGTACCCTAGCAACCGTTTTGCAAAATCTATATCTCTGCATCAGAACATCGTACAGACATGGGGGTTGGTTTATATTGTCAAGCAGCCTTTGGAGTATCATCATTGGTAGCTGCAAAGCCACTCCCTAGCAACCAAACAGAGTACCCTAGCAACCGTTTTGTAAAATCTATATCTCTGCATCAGAACATTGTACAGACATGGGGGTTGGTTTATATTGTCAAGCAGCCTTTGGAGTATCATCATTGGTAGCTGCAAAGCCACTCCCTAGCAACCAAACAGAGTACCCTAGCAACCGTTTTGCAAAATCTATATCTCTGCATCAGAACATCGTACAGACATGGGGGTTGGTTTATATTGTCAAGCAGCCTTTGGAGTATAATCATTGGTAGCTGCAAAGCCACTCCCTAGCAACCAAACAGAGTACCCTAGCAACCGATTTGCAAAATCTATATCTCTGCATCAGAACATCGTACAGACATGGGGGTTGGTTTTTATTGTCAAGCAGCCTTTGGAGTATCATCATTGGTAGCTGCAAAGCCACTCCCTAGCAACCAAACAGAGTACCCTAGCAACCGTTTTGCAAAATCTATATCTCTGCATCAGAACATCGTACAGACATGGGGGTTGGTTTATATTGTCAAGCAGCCTTTGGAGTATCATCACTGGTAGCTGCCAAGCCACTCCCTAGCAACCAAACAGAGTACCCTAGCAACCGTTTTGCAAAATCTATATCTCTACATCAGAACATCGTACAGACATGGGGGTTGGTTTATATTGTCAAGCAGCCTTTGGAGTATCATCATTGGTAGCTGCCAAACCACTCCCTAGCAACCAAACAGAGTACCCTAGCAACCGTTTTGCAAAATCTATATCTCTGCATCAGAACATCATACAGACATGGGGATTGGTTTATATTGTCAAGCAGCCTTTGGAGTAGCATCACTGGTAGCTGCCAAGCCACTCCCTAGCAACCAAACAGAGTACCCTAGCAACCGTTTTGCAAGATCTATATCTCTGCATAAGAACATCGTAGAGACATGGCGGTTGGCTCTTTTGACTCATGCTAGCAATCTGGACTTCCAACATGCTACACATGCTAGCAGTGAATAGCTACATGCTAATAGTGATTAGCCTAATGTTAAATCTAACTACTAAACTAAAACTTAAACTTTTAAACTGAAAACTCTCAAACTTCACACTTTTAAAACTACTTCAAACTTTCTGGACCGGCTTTTTCAAGCCAACTTAAAGTTTGTCCTCAAACTTTTTTATCTAGTTAAGTTGGCTTTGAAAAAGCCAACTTACTGATATTGTACTTAACCCTCTGGAGTCTGAGGCTGATTTGGGGCCTGGAGAACTTTTGACATGCCCTGACATTTGTGCTTTTTTCAGTTGTTCATAAACATATTAATGGAAAAAGTGTCATTACACTGTATTCAGCACAAACTAGGCTACAATAATATGTGAGGAACATGTATGTACATGTTTGTGTTTTTGAAGGAATAACATTTATGCGTGGTTGTTGAAAAAACAAAAAACTTAAGTCACTGAAATAAGGCCAAAATAAGTATAATAAATCTGTGTTCATAAGACTTTAGGGTATTGGAGGTTGTAGACTAGAGTTTTTGCTTCAAAATTATGTAAAAATTATGCTGCCTACTCCTTCATATAAAACAATATATTGATTTAGTTTTTGTAAGACACTTTTTGCCAAGAAACACAGTATGCGAGGAGGCGTGAATCACCACTGAAAATGGGCCATTCTCACCTGAGAAGACAAAAGAATTGGATAGTAATGAGCTGAAATGACTTGCATATTAATGAGGCATTTCAGTCAGGTAGGCTGTGAAAAAAAACCTTCTGTGATGTCTCAAGCTCATTATGATATATGAAACATACAGAAAAATATTATTACAATATAAAGTAATGGTTTTATATTATACTTTAAAATATAATGTATTTCTGTGATGCAAAGAGTCTGAATATAGACTTTTAGTTTAAAAGCATGCACATTTGGAGAAATATTGGATTCTCATATGCTTATGTCAATTTTCTATACAGAGGAGTTATATTAACTTAATATTCATTGTCATTACTATGAGCGCTGGTGTTTTCAATTCATCCTTGACGTCGGAGGGCGCTCTGTGCATTTTAGTCCACAAATTCATCTAAAAGAAGAAGAGGCTATTCCATGAATGCAGTTTCCAATACATACTGCAGCCGGAGGGCGCTAAAGAAACAAAAACTCATCTAAACTTCATCTGTAGAAGACAAGTAATCAGGAAGTAACTGCATGTCTTCTAGAGATCGCTAACCATGACTTTTACATCCAGATAAACACTTTTCAAGACAATAAATACACGATTGAGATAATGAATGCATGTATTGACTGAATTAGCGTCTGAATAGCGCTGGCTCCGTGGGCGTGGCCGCATTAGCAGATAATGAGCTGAATCACGGATTTCTGACATGGCTCTCTTTTCATACAGATTACATAAACAAAGAAGGTTTGTTGTTCGATTTGACTGACATGATTTAAAACCTGACATCTTAACGTTTTTTTAGACATAAGTGTAATTTTTTTGTCATTAGTATTCACTAAGTTACAGTTCATTTTCTGAGAACTATCAGATTGGAGTTCGTTCAGAGGGAGAGGAGAGATCACGCATCATGTTAGTTTTCTTTATTTTACAAAAAGTACAACATTGGAAAAGATCGACTTCTTCTGATAACCCTTGGGAAATGGAAATGGAAATTCTCTGTTAGGTATTTTGAGCTAAAACTTCACATACACACTCTGGGGACTTATTTTACATCCCTTAAAAAAGGGGAATACAGGTCCCCTTTAAAGTGACTTGTTTTTTTTTTTTCATGAGCATCAAAAGAGGCAATCAAGCGTGAATATAATGGATTTACAGAAGGGTAAGGGCAAAGTGTGAATACATCAATACAGGGATAAATTCTTACTCTTGAATATAAACATTTAGGGTTTAACAGACACAATTAAAAGTCGTAACTAATGCTTATATAATAGGGGAAAATGCATGCATACAGGGATACACTGGAATCATTGAGATTTTTAGTTGAATGCAACTAATGAAATGGTCTGTGGTTGCCTGTTGACCATCGACATAGGGCAACAAATGTGAAAGTGAGCTGTAAACGTCAGCCAGGCCAGAGCCAATGTGAGATTTACATAAGAAGTTCAAAAGGTTAAAAGCTTTCTCAAAATGTAAAGTTGGTTTGATAATCTGATCCTTTATAGATGCTACACAATAACAAAAAATTATGCCAAAATGCCTGTTTTGTTGTGTATCCTCATAAGAGCAGGATTGAATTAGTTAGATGACGTCTTAAATTAACTTAAAGAGTTCATGATCAGATCTGCGTCATGTTTGGCAGCGGAAGGTCTTAAAGTCACAGCAGCCTAATAAACAGTTGCTGTGATGTCTGTCATTAATGTCTGTCATAAACAAAGAACAAAGGTAACAGAGAAAATTGTAGCTGTAAGGATTAATATATGTTTCATTTATAAGTTATACAGTGAAGACTGTAAAGTGTTTAATAACTTTAATCAAATTCTGTATATCTCCTATCTGTTAGACAGGTAGGAAAGCCACATAATTTATTCTAATGGGTTTATGTGAAGATTGTTTATATGGAAGCCCGTTTCCGCCACTAAAAAAAAAAAAAAAAACGCCACAAAAAAAAAAGAATTGCGACTTTTTATCTCAGAATTCTGACTTTTTAACTCGCAATTGCGTGTTTATATCTCACAATTGCGAGTTATAAAGTCGCAATTCTGACTTTATATCACGCAATTGCGACTTTATATCTCAGAATTCTGAGATATAAAGTCGCAATTGCGTGATAAAAAGTCAGAATTCTGACTTTTTTTCTCGCAATAAACTGATGGTCAGTATCTCTGTCTATAACGGTGCATCCAACGATAGCCGTGCTGCAGTGAAGTCTGAAGCTGTTGGTGTATAAAATGTGCCACTTCAGCTTTGTCTGATTTATTGCGCCTCCGCCACAGCTGATTCTTCTTCTTATTATGATTATTATTATATTGTTATTATTGTGCAAAATTCATTAGTGTATCCATTCTGTTAAAAACAACTTTTATTGTCCAAATACCTTGACTGTAATTTGCAGAATTGCATGATTCTACCCTTGAGTTGCAAAGTTAATGAAACATGATAGGTATTGGTTGTTTTAGTATTAAGCCCAGTAGATGGCAGTAAAAGCTGTTTTTTCTCCTTGAAACGCTGTGTACAAGGTTACCGTGGAAACATTCTATATACATATTCCTGCATAATGCATATGTACGGAGACTAATCTTTATGTGTCTCCTCCAGTAAAATCAATATTTCTTTATTGGTAAATCAGCGCTGAAAATAATCCTTTTTGATGTCCTCTATTTTATGTATAATAATAACAAAGCAGCAATCCTGATGGTCTATTTAATGTATAATAATAACAAAGCAGTAATCCTGATGGTCAGTCGCAATGAAAGGAAACGCAAGCAAAGTAAGAACTGTGAGAAATAACGTTTCACAGTAGTGAGAAAAAGTCAGAATTCAGACTTTTTATCACGCAATTGCGACTTTATATCTCAGAATTCGGACTTTTTATCACGCAATTGCGACTTTATATCTCAGAATTCTGACTTTTTATCACGTAATTGCGACTTTATATCTCAGAATTCTGACTTTATATCACGCAATTGCGACTTTATATCTCAGAATTCTGACTTTATAACTCGCAATTGTGAGATATAAACACGCAATTGCGAGTTAAAAAGTCAGAATTCTGAGATAAAAAGTCGCAATTCATCTTTTTTTTTTTTTAGTGGCTTTTTTTTTTTTTTTGTGGCGTTTTTTTTTTTTTTTTTTCTCGGCGGAAGCGGGCTTCCATAATAATGCTTACAAGAATACATCTTAAAATATAATTAGTGGGATAATTAGCAACAAGCTTTGTGTGATTTATTAATGTCTTTGCTCAAAACCCACTTTAAACCATCAAGTGCTTTTAATAACTTCAGATTGTGATCTAAAGTGGATTTTGATTTGACAATAGGCATATTTATGTTTTAATGGTTTGAACGCTACACCTGCTTTATCATGATTTGTCATAAACATCCTTTATTGTAATAAAAATATCATGAGCTACATAAAAAACATACAGAAAAGTTATCGTCATAATTATGCCTATTTGCCTTCATATTTCATCTGTAGAAAAATTGTTCTCTCAGTTTTTTTTATATGTGGAAATGCAGAAGATATATTCACATGACTGACAGATCTAGAATAAACGCACTCAGACTAATAACACTCACGCACGTGGAAGAAAACTGACAGTGCTCTTCAATTACACAATTCAGTGGAAAATTAATAGAAATGACTTTCTGTATAAAGAACATGATACCAGTGATAACAAGAACTCCGCATCAACTCTCTCCTCTGGGATACTCTTCTTCTGTGTTTGTTTACACTAGCGATTGCGTTTTTAGATCTGAACACGCAGCTTTCTGATGAAGAAGCGTCCGGGTCATCCTCTTCTTCAGGACGCTGTGGTCGCGGACGAGTGATCGTGGTGCTGGACATTGGTAGTTTGGGGAACCCGAATCTACATAATACTTTCCCTTTTTTACACGACTTTGAGTGGTTCCTGCTGTGAAGCTGAACCTCTGTGACAATTCGGTGAAGCTCAGGATCGGCCACGGAATCAGGCAAACGGCACGATATGCAGCGGTCAATGAAGTCGCACACGACCTTATCGTCATCGTTTTCAAACTCGGGTGCATCCTTTATCCAAACAAGTAGATGTATATGTGGGCTTCCTCTGGCTTGAAACTCAACTCTGTAAAAGTAGTCCTCTACTTTACCAATAGGTTGAGCGGGCGACAAAAGCAGATGGGTCATTAGAGCATCCACGCGTTTCTCAAACATGCGCATGACGGTTACTGGGTTGCTTCGGAGGATTTCACATTTCGTCATCCAGTCAAGCTTTGAAAAGTCAATCTGTTCACCTTGCTGGGCCTTGATTGCGGTTATTATTTCAGGCCATCGCATTTCGGCTGCACTGAATGTGCAAAAAAACGTAGGGGTTCCTAGCTGTCTAATCATAGCCTGTAGATCTCTCAACGTTTTCTCCCAGTAAAACGGAGAGCCTCTCAGTGGTTGCATAAAACGTGTGGCGTCCCTGTTGTGTACCAATCGTTCAATCTCGCGGTTGTCCTGAAGCAGCCTGTTGGATATTCTTCTGCCATCTCTTGTAATAGGCTTGCCCTTGCGCAGCTGGATACTCATGCTATTTCTAGCGAGCTGAGTCTCTGTCACAAACTGGGCAAAGAAAAGGTAACCCTGATCGCTTGCAAAACGAGTGTCCACGCAGAACAATCTTGCGTTGAAATACATACTAGGAGATATTGCTATTTGTCTTGCCTCGTCAATTGTATTCTGTCCGGTGGGGAATTGAACAGGGAACGCCATGGCTTCCAGCTTTGGGATTTTGAAAAATCCAACAGGCTTTTGTCCTTGAGCAGGAGCGATGCTAAATATTCCCTCGCCGTACGACAAGATCTCCTGTCCGATGTCAGGTGGCTGCATACATGTGTCTAATGTGAGACCAGGTCTAAGTTCATCCTTCTCCTCGACGCTAACTTCTTGTCTATCCTGCTCAGCAACATTGACGACTTGTTGCTCCTCTGTGGCATCATCTTCCTCATCTATGTGACTTTCAAATATCGCAGTTTCTCTTATGGAGATATCCCTGTACTCGGAATGCACTGCTTTCAACTTTGATAAGGCTGCAAGCACGTTATGCATATTCACGGTATGAAAGTGCTGGTATCATTTAAACTTTACGTGTCTCTTTAGTTTCACCTGCAGCAGCTGGGACTCACTACTCGGTCTTGGCAGACTGTTGACCGTCGATTCCACCTCAGAGGGAACACACACAACAGCACCATGCACTGCTCTTTGCTGTCCTTTAGGCAACGCAACTATTTTTGCAAACGGTATGATTTTGGAAATAAGCTGACGTTCAAGCACATTCAATTCAACCAGTTCCGCAGGGATGGGTGGCAACTCGAGTTTGTTAGCTGCTGCAATTGAAGACATGTTTCCTCTTTTAAGATGGTTGTCACACGTGTGGCAAATCCACTCCTGTCTTCTCTCCTCCGGAACTACACAAGGACCTGAGCAGGCACTATCACAGGAATGAACATATTTCCCGGTTAAGCAAGATGCTGAAACATTGGGGTTTTTGTTGTAACACGTTCTATTACAGACCTTGACTTGATCAGGAAACAGGGCTCTGTGACAGACTGTGCAGACATGTGTAGGGCCTTGCCGAATTTTACACCGGAACGCGTGTATGGCGGTTTCCATCTCTTTGCTAACCAAAGGCTGGGGTGTCTCCTGGTTATGACGGATGTACGCCTTATATTTATTTTTGATCCTGAGTGCGCATTGCAACCGATGAAGTACTTGATATGTTGCATCACCGACACATTTCTGTGTCTTGCGCAGGCTACATCTCAGGATGTGATGTGCTCTAAACTCTGGGTCACCTGCGTATCTCCTCATCATGTACTCTTTCTTCTTTGACTGGAGAAGAGCATCTGTGTTGTACTTCCTAACCATGTACTCTTTCTTCTTTGACTGGACAAGAGCATCTGTGTTGTACCTCCTAACCATGTACTGTTTCTTCTTTGACTGCACAAGGGCATCTGTGTTGTACCTCCTCATCATCTTTTCTTTCTTTTTCTGAACAACCTCATCTATTTTGTACCGTCTCGCCATATAGTCTTTCTTTTTGTTTCTGAAGTGAGAATCCTGCTTGTATTTTTGCTTAATTACTTGTTTTTTATTTGTGCAGTATTGCAAACATCTGGCATACCTCTTTCTCTCATGTTCCCTTTTTTTATGTTTTCTCACGACAGCTGCAGACTTGTCCTTAGGTCCTCCACGTTGTTCTAAAATGTCTGTTGTTTTACGCATTTCTTTTCTTCTCCTATGCTTATTTCTTTTATCTATCATTTCCTGGTTTTTAGCTCCAGAGCCAACAAGATTTACTTTGGCTCCAGCATTTGTTCCTGGTTCTGGTTGAGCTGAAATCACTTGTGACACCTGATCACAAACCAATGGTGAACGCAGTTGGCCAGACTGTTGCTCTGTTTCAAAAAACACAGGCATGAATTCATATCTGGCCTCAGGAGAATAATTCCGGAAGAGCTTGAGAATTCTGTCTGTCATGTCACTGAGGTGGGTGAAAGTCAACATTACAGCAGTTCCACCAGGGGTAGGCAAGCCTTCGGCAGTCCTTGAGTGTGAATCGAAGTATCCATATCTTCCAGATCTGTCTCTGAAAACAGCAATACACTCTGGAGCAACAGTGAGCAGTGCATGGCTTACATCCGTTGAGAGACATTGCAGTCTTTCAGTGAGAGGAATCCACCACCCTTCCATGTCAGGGGTCCCTCTGGCTCTTAGGTATCTCATCCTCACATCAGACTTCCTCACATTGAGTGTTTGGTTAAACGTTGAAACACTCAACGGTACTTCCTCCATAGTGAGATGGTTCCGATGAAATCTTTTCTCAGCAATAAGCTGCATTTTAATTCCAACATACAAAGCATCGCCCTCCTCTAAAACTCTATCCAGGTCAGACATTTTGAACTGAATCCCTTCACTATGGTTGGCCAAAAATGTCAAAGCTACACATGTGCACTGATGATTTCTCGAGAATTCATCATACCTTGCATCATTCTGACAATGTGATGCCTGCACAGACAAAACCCTGGGTGCACTATCACGACCTTCTGAAAACATTCTAACTGAAAACTGAGCTACATCAGCACTGGTGCTTGCCTGTCCAACCTGTAAATAATCATTCATGGAATCAGGCTGCTGTTTAAAATTAGTGTTATAGAGTATGTGTTAAATTGCACTCCATAGTGTTTGGGAAAAATGCATTTTGCTTAATTTTAAGATAAGAATTGGGGTGGGGGACTACAGAAAAGGCATTTGTACACATCAAGTGTGCACAAAATACAAATTATCAATATTTTCTTGAAAATATTTTCTTTGCAGTCAGAACAATAATTTAGTAGTATACTTAAAATCTGAATTACATAAGCCAAGTAACAATTTGCTTTTAATGTTATTAAAACATTAAAACAATATACGGTTATGCTTTGGTAAATTAAGTTTTATTAAAGCTATGATATGATATTTGAACACTATTTTAAGAAATCTTCAATGACAAAATATGAATGAAAAATGGTCTTTATTTAAATGAAAGTCACAAAATGAAAAACAGGTGCAGGTGCATCTTGCGCCATTTCTGGTGTCATGCAATGATTTTTTTTTTTTTTTAAATAATTAAAGGCGGGCGTACATGGTGTGATTTTTGCTGTTGTACGAGTTTGCATGCGTTTTTTTTAAATCATGTGGAAATCGTGTATGCTCGCATGGTCGCGGCTCGTATCATGTGCGAGGAATTACAAGCCGAGCAGAGTGCCTTACGAGCTCTTCCCGACCATATTTAAACATGTCAAAAAAGTTTGGGAGCTACTGATTTGAATTCGTGACGTGTGCGGTTGAACGAGCCGATTTTTCAATCTATTTTAAGTTGACCAATCAGGAGCTAAGAAAAACCACAGAAGAATAAGAAAGATAAAGATGAAGGATTTGAAAAGGAGGATAAACTCGCTGAATTTTGGGCAAGCGCTGTATGATGTGTCAAACAGTCTATGACAGGGTCGTCTGAGATTATATTTTACAGCGGATCACCCAAGAGCTACAGTTATCAGGTTAAAAAATAAATTATGCTTGATACGACTCGACTCATGATCCGCTCTTGATCATGACATGAAATTTCTCTGAACTACTGTACTGTACGTGTTGGTAGCCATTAAAGAAAACATATTTAGCACATATTTACCTTGCATCCTATTGGGGTGGAGCTGATATGAGAGGAAAGGAAACAAGGATGCACAAATTACAAATGTGTACCAGCCTAAGGGTTCGTCTCGATCAGCTTCATAGTTCAGTAGTCAAGGTACTGATCAGGGAGCCATTTTAACCCTCTGGGGTCTGAGGATTTTTGGGACCCTGAAGAAGTTTTGACATTTGTGCTTTTTTCAGTTGTTCATAAACATATTAATGGCAAAAGTGTCATTACACTGTATTCAGCACAAACTAGGCTACCATAATATGTGAGCAACATGTACGTACATGTTTGTATTTTTGAGAGAATAACATTTATGCGTGGTTATTGAAAAAACTAAAAACATTAGTCACTGAAATAAGGCCATAAAACAAATACTAAATATGTGTTCACAACACTTCTGGGTATTGGAGGTTTCGACTTTTATAAGCGATCGGGTGTACGATGTTCGTCCAGCGGGCGAAAAAGTAGCGAAAAAAATCCCATAGACTTTGCATTGCGATAAATTTTGACGAGTCATAGCTCCTAACGAGAATTTCGTAGAAACATGTAATTTACCACGTTTGAAGAGGCTGACAGCCTCTGTCAGACCATATCTCAAAATAAGGTCTACGTTGTACCCCTGGGGCACAGGGGCTGCCCAAAGTTGCCCCATAGACATACTATGGTGAAGCCGTGCCCATGAAACAGTGTGTTTTTCCTACTATGGGAAATTACATAGGGATTTTGTATTGAACATAACTCTGGATCACAATGTCATAGAGACAAGGGGGTGGGCTCATTTTACTCAGGCAACCAATCAGTCTCTCAGGATTATTTTGAAGCTATCAAGCCACGCCCTAGCAACCATATAGAGCACCTTAGTAACAAGCTCCATAGACTTTCATTGAAAAAGATCAAATGAATATCTTTGGATAGAAGTGTCATAGGAACATGAGGGTGGGCTCATTTGACTCAGGGCAGCAAACGGCCAATCACGAATCACCTTCAACACTTCATAGCCACGCCCTAGCAACCATTTAGAGCACCCTAGCAACCCAATGCATAGAGGGATATCTTCAAATCTGAATATCATACAGGCATGGGGGTTGGTTTATATCATTCATACTGGCAAGCAGCCTTTGGTGTATCATCATTGGCAGCTGCCAAGCCACTCCCTAGCAACCAAACAAAGTACCCTAGCAACTGTTTTTCAAGATGTATATCTCTGCATCAGAACATCGTAGAGACATGGGGGTTGGTTTATATTGTCAAGCAGCCTTTGGAGTATCATCATTGGCAGCTGCCAAGCCACTCCCTAGCAACCAAACAGAGTACCCTAGCAACTGTTTAGCAAGACCTATATCTCTGCATCAGAGCATTGTAGAGACATGGCGGTTGGCTCTTTTGACTCATGCTAGCAATCTGGACTTCCAACATGATACACATGCTAGCAGTGAATAGCTAAATGCTAATAACAATTAGCTAAGGGTTTAAACATGACACAAACTAGTGAAAATGTGTTAGCATCATGATAGTAGCATGCTAATCATGTTAGCATAATGCTAGTAGCATGCTAATTATGTTAGCGAACATGCTAATCATGTTAGCATCTTGTTAAAAACATGCTAGTAACATGGTAATCATGCTAGCATTATGCTAATCATGTTAGCACGTTGCTAGCATTATGCTAACATGATTAGAATCTTGTTAAAAACATGCTAACAGTATGCTACGGGTGTTAGCATAATGCTAGCAACATGCTAATCATGTTAGCATGTTGTTAGCATTATGCTAACATGATTAGCATTTTGCTAAAAACATCCTAGCAGTATGCTAAGGGTGTTAGCATCATGCTAACATCATGCTAATCAAGAGTGCCGAGTTTTGCCACTGCAAGCACCATTCACATTTTCTTCAGGAAATGTACATTCTAGTATTGTAATTACTATTCACCTGAACAAAACTTTGGCGCGTAACTCGTCCCGCACCGTTTGTCCTAGACCCACAAATGAGGTGTCAAATCGACCGGCTTATTGAGGAGAGGTGTGCTATGACTTTTCTAAGCGATCGGGTGTACGATGTTCGCACAGTGTACGAAAAAAATGGCTGAAAAAACTCCCATAGACTTAACATTGAGTCAAATTCTATGAGATCATATCTTTGGATCAGAAGGTCATAGAGACTTGGGGCTGGGCTCTTTTGATTCGGCCAGCCAATAAGTAGTGACACAGCAACTTCATAGCCACGCCCTAGCAACCAATTACAGCACCCTAGCAACCGGTGCCGAATTTTTCCACTGCAAGCACCATTCACATTTTCTTCAGGAAATGTACATTCTAGTTAATGGTGCTTGCCAAAGGCAAAGCTCCATTCTTATTCTCCTGCATACTTATTATTATTATTAATGGTGCTTGCCAAAGGCAAAGCTCCATTCTTATTCTCCTGCATACTTATTCTTCTTCTTCTGGACAAAACTTCGGCGCGTAACTTGTCCCGCAGTTTTTGTCCTAGACCCACAAATGAGGTGTCAAATCGACCGGCTTATTGAGGAGAGGTGTGCTATGACTTTTCTAAGCGATCGGGTGTACGATGTTCGCACAGCGTACGTAAAAAATGGCTGAAAAAACTCCCATAGACTTAACATGGGGTCCAAATCTGTGAGATCATATCTTTGGATCAGAAGTTCGTAGAGACTTGGGGCTGGGCTCTTTTGATTCGGCCAGCCAATAAGTAGTGACACAGCAACTTCATAGCCACGCCCTAGCAACCAATTACAGCACCCTAGCAACCGAGTCCGGTGTTTTGCCACTGCAAGCACCATTCACATTTTCTTCAGGAAATGTACATTCTAGTTATTATTATTATTATTCCACACAAAATTTTGGCGCGCTACTCCTCCCGCAGCTTTTGTCCTAGACCCATGAATGAGGTGTCAAATCGACCGGCTTATTGAGGAGAGGTGTGCTATGACTTTTATAAGCGATCGGGTGTACGATGTTCGTCCGACGGGCGAAAAATCGGGCGAAAAATCCCATAGACTTAACATTGGGACGAACTTTGACAAGTCATAACTCTGGATCACAATGTCATAGAGACAAGGGGTGGGCTCATTTTACTCAGGCAACCAATCAGTCTATCAAGATAATTTTAAAGCTATCAAGCCACGCCCTAGCAACCATAGAGAGTACCTTAGTAACAAGCTCCATAGACTTCCATTGAAAAAGATCAAAGGAATATCTTTGGATAGGAGTGTCATACAAACATGAAGGTGGGCTCGTTTGACTCGAGGCAGCAAACCGCCAATCACAAATAACCTTAAAGCCATCATAGCCACGCCTTAGCAACCATTTTAGAGCACCCTAGCAACCCAAAGCATAGGCAGATATCTTCAAATCTGAATATCATAGAGGCATGGGGGTTGGTTTATATCATTCATACTGGCAAGCAGCCTTTGGTTTATCATTACTGGCAGCTGCCAAGCCACTCCCTAGCAAACCAAACAGAGTACCCTAGCAACTGTTTTGCAAGATCTATATCTCTGCATCAGAACATCGTAAAGACATGGGTGTTGGTTTATATTGTCAAGCAGCCTTTGGAGTATCATCATTGGTAGCTGCCAAGCCACTCCCTAGCAACCAAACAGAGTACCCTAGCAACCGTTTAGCAATATCTATATCTCTGCATCAGAGCATCATAGAGACATGGCGGATGGCTCTTTTGACTAATGCTAGCAAACTGGACTTCCAACATGCTACACATGCTAGCAGTGAATAGCTACATGCTAATAGTGATTAGCTTAGGGTTTAAACATGACACAAACTAGTAAAAATGTGTTAGCATCATGCTGGTAACATGCTAATTGTGTTAGCATCATGTTAGTAGCATGCTAATCATGTTAGCATCATGCTAGCAAACATGCTAATCATGTTATCATCTTGTTAAAACCATGCTAATCATGTTAGCATGTTGCTAGCATTATGCTAACATGATTAGCATATTGTTTAAAACATGTTAGCAGCATGCTAAGGGTGTTAGCATCATGGTAGCAACATGCTAATCATGTTAGCATCTTGCTAAAAACATCCTAGCAGGACGGTAATTATGTTAGCATAGTTTTGCCACTGCAAGCACCATTCACATTTTCTTCAGGAAATGTACATTCTAGTTAATGGTGCTTGCCATAGGCAAAGCTCCATTCTTATTATTGCTCATACTTATTATTATAATTATTTTTCTGGACAAAAGTTTGGCGCGCTACTCCTCCCACAGTTTTTGTCCTAGACCAATGAATCAGGTGTCAAATCGACCGGCTTATTGAGGAGACCTGTGCTATGACTTTTATAAGCGATCGGGTGTACGATGTTCGTCCAGCGGGCGAAAAAGTAGCGAAAAAAATCCCATAGACTTTGCATTGCGACAAATTTTGACGAGTTATTGCTCCGAGTGAGAATTTCGTAGAAACATGTGGGTTACCACGTTTGAAGAGGCTAGCAAGCTCTGTCAGGCCATACCTCAAAACTGGGTGTAAGTTGTACCCCTGGGGCGCAAGAGCTGCCCAAAGTTGCCCCATAGACATACTATGGTGAAGCCGTGCCCATGAACCAGGAAGTACTGTGTTTTTCCTACTATGGGAAATTACATAGGGATTTTGTATTGAACATAACTCTGGATCACAATGTCTTAGAGACAAGGGGTGGGCTCATTTTACTCAGGCAACCAATCAGTCTCTCAGGATCATTGTGAAGCTATCAAGCCACGCCCTAGCAACCATATAGAGCACCATAGCAACAAGTTCCATAGACTTCCATTGAAAAAGATCAAATGAATATCTTTGGATAGGAGTGTCATAGAAACATGAGGGTGGGCTCATTTGACTCGGGGCAGCAAACGGCCAATCACGAATCACCTTCAACACTTCATAGCCACGCCCTAGCAACCATTTAGAGCACCCTAGCAACCCAAAGCATAGAGGGGATATCTTCAAATCTGAATATCATACAGGCATGGGGGTTGGTTTATATCATTCATACTGGCAAGCAGCCTTTGATGTATCATCATTGGCAGCTGCCAAGCCACTCCCTAGCAACCAAACAGAGTACCCTAGCAACCGTTTTTCAAGATGTATATCTCTGCATCAGAACATCGTACAGACATGGGGGTTGGTTTATATTGTCAAGCAGCCTTTGGAGTATCATCATTGGCAGCTGCCAAGCCACTCCCTAGCAACCAAACAGAGTACCCTAGCAACTGTTTAGCAAGACCTATATCTCTGCATCAGAGCATCATAGAGACATGGCGGTTGGCTCTTTTGACTCATGCTAGCAATCTGGACTTCCAACATGATACACATGCTAGCAGTGAATAGCTACATGCTAATAGTGATTAGCTTAGGGTTTAAACATGACACAAACTAGTGAAAATGTGTTAGCATGATGATAGTAGCATGCTAATCATGTTAGCAAACATGCTAATCATGTTAGCATGTTGTTAACATTATGCTAACATGGTTAGCATCTTGCTAAAAACATGTTAACAGTATGCTACGGGTGTTAACATCATGGTGGCAACATGCTAATCATGTTAGCATGTTGCTAGCATTATGCTAACATGATTAGCATCTTGGTAAACACATCCTAGCAATATGCTAAGGGTGTTAGCATCATGCTACCATCATGCTAATCAAGAGTGCCGAGTTTTGCCACTGCAAGCACCATTCACATTTTCTTCAGGAAATGTACATTCTAGTATTGTAATTACTATTCACCTGAACAAAACTTTGGCGCGTAACTCGTCTCGCAGTTTTTGACGTAGATCCACGAATGAGGTGTCAAATCGACCGGCTTATTGAGGAGAGGTGTGCTATGACTTTTCTAAGCAATCAGGTGTACGATGTTCGCACAGCGTACGAAAAAATGGCTGAAAAAACTCCCATAGACTTAACATGGGGGCCAAATCTGTGAGATCATATCTTTGGTTTATAAGGTCATAGAGACTTGGTGCTGGGCTCTTTTGACTCGGCCTATCAAGCCGCCAATAAGTAGTGACTTCATGGCCACGCCCTATCAACCAATTACAGCACCCTAGCAACCGAGTGCCGAATTTTGCCACTGCAAGCACCATTCACATTTTCTTCAGGAAATGTACATTCTAGTATTGTAATTACTATTCACCTGAACAAAACTTTGGCGCGTAACTCGTCCCGCACCGTTTGTCCTAGACCCACAAATGAGGTGTCAAATCGACTGGCTTATTGAGGAGAGGTGTGCTATGACTTTTCTAAGCGATCGGGTGTACGATGTTCGCACAGTGTACGAAAAAAATGGCTGAAAAAACTCCCATAGACTTAACATTGAGTCAAATTCTATGAGATCATATCTTTGGATCAGAAGGTCATAGAGACTTGGGGCTGGGCTCTTTTGATTCGGCCAGCCAATAAGTAGTGACACAGCAACTTCATAGCCACGCCCTAGCAACCAATTACAGCACCCTAGCAACCGGTGCCGAATTTTTCCACTGCAAGCACCATTCACATTTTCTTCAGGAAATGTACATTCTAGTTATTAATGGTGCTTGCCAAAGGCAAAGCTCCATTCTTATTCTTCTGCATACTTATTATTAATGGTGCTTGCCAAAGGCAAAGCTCCATTCTTATTCTCCTGCATACTTATTCTTCTTCTTCTTCTTCTTCCACTTTTTTTTCTGCGCGCTACTCCTCCCGCAGTTTTTGTCCTAGACCCATGAATGAGGTGTCAAATCGACCGGCTCATTGAGGAGAGGTGTGCTATGACTTTTATAAGCGATCGAGTTTACGATGTTCGTTCTGCGGGCGAAAAAGTAGCGGAAAAAATCCCATAGACTTTGCATTGTGACAAACTTTGACGAGTCATAGCTCCTAACGAGAATTTCGTAGAAACATGTGGGTCAACACGATTGAAGGGGCTGACAGGCTCTGTCAGACCATAGCTCAAAATGGGGTGTAAGTTGTACCCCTGGGGCACAAGAGCTGCCCAAAGTTGCCCCATAGACATACTATGGTGAAGCCGTGCCCATGAACCAGGAAGTAGTGTGTTTTTCCTACTATGGGAAATTACATAGGGATTTTGTATTGAACATAGCTCTGGAACACAATGACATAGAGACAAGGGGGTGGGCTCATTTCACTCAGGTGACCAATCAGTCTCTCAGGATCATTAAGAAGCTATCAAGCCACGCCCTAGCAACCATATAGAGCACCATAGCAACAAGTTCCATAGACTTCCATTGAAAAAGATCAAAGGAATATCTTTGGATAGGAGTGTCGTACAAACATGAGGGTGGGCTCATTTGACTCAAGGCAGCAAACGGCCAATCACGAATCACCTTAAAGACATCATAGCCACGCCTTAGCAACCATTTAGAGCACCCTAGCAACCCAAAGCATAGGCAGATATCTTCAAATCTGAATATCATAGAGGCATGGGGGTTGGTTTATATCATTCATACTGGCAAGCAGCCTTTGGTTTATCATTACTGGCCGCTGCCAAGCCACTCCCTAGCAACCAAACAGAGTACCCTAGCAACCGTTTTGCAAGATCTATATCTCTGCATCAGAACATCGTAAAGACATGGGGGTTGGTTTATATTGTCAAGCAGCCTTTGGAGTATCATCATTGGTAGCTGCCAAGCCACTCCTTAGCAACCAAACAGAGTACCCTAGCAACCGTTTAGCAAGATCTATATCTCTGCATCAGAGCATCATAGAGACATGGCGGTTGGCTCTTTTGACTCATGCTAGCAAACTGGACTTCCAACATGTTACACATGCTATCAGTGAATAGCTACATGCTAATAGTGATTAGCTTAGGGTTTAAACATGACACAAACTAGTAAGAATGTGTTAGCATCATGTTGGTAACATGCTAATTGTGTTAACATAATGCTAGTAGCATGCTAATCATGTTAGCATCATGCTAAGCAAACATGCTAATTATGTTAGCATCTTGTTAAAAACCTGCTAACAATATGGTAACAATGCTAGCATCATGCTAGCATAATGCTAATCATGTTAGCATGTTGCTAGCATTATGCTAACATGATTAGCATCTTTCTAAAAACATGCTAGCAGCATGCTAAGGGTGTTAACATCATGCTAGCAACATGTTAATCATGTTAGCATTTTGCTAGCATAATGCTAACATGATTAGCATCTTTCTAAAAACATGCTAATGGTGTTAGCATAATGCTAGCAACATGCTAAACATGTTAGCATCTTGCTAAAAACATCCTAACAGGACGGTAATTATGTTAGCATCATGCTAATCAAGAGTGCCGAGTTTTGCCACTGCAAGCACCATTCACATTTTCTTCAGGAAATGTACATTCTAGTTCTTCTTCTTCTTCTTCTGGACACAATTTCTGTGCGCTACTCCTCCCGCAGTTTTTGTCATAGACCCATGAATGAGGTGTCAAATCGACCGGCTCATTGAGGACAGGTGTGCTATGACTTTTATAAGCGATCGGACCAACGATGTTCGCACAGCGGACGAAAAAGCGGCCAAAAAAGTCCCATTGACTTACATTGAAAAATTCAAATTCACGAACATTCCGTCTCTCTCAACTGTCACTTTCTCACACACACTCACACATGCAGGCCCTTAAAAGCCTTTCTCTCTCAGACACAGACACTCATTTTCTTCCACTTTTATTTCTGCGCGCTACTCCTCCCGCAGCGTTTGTCCTAGACCCATGAATGAGGTGTCAAATCGACCGGCTCATTGAG
Source organism: Chanodichthys erythropterus (assembly GCF_024489055.1). NCBI lineage: Eukaryota > Metazoa > Chordata > Actinopteri > Cypriniformes > Xenocyprididae > Chanodichthys > Chanodichthys erythropterus. The sequence goes on along the minus strand of NC_090243.1, from coordinate 32,984,806 downwards.
GAGATATGTGTTATGATTTTTATAAGCGATCGGACCAACGATGTTCGCACAGGGGGCGAAAAAGCGGCCAAAAAAGTCCCATTGACTTTCAATGGCGGAATCTTCAGAAATTTGAATTTCAACTGTCACTTTCTCACACACACTCACACACGCAGGCCCTTAGAAGCCTTTCTCTCTCAGACACAGACACTCATTTTCTTCCACTTTTATTTCTGTGCGCTACTCCTCCCGCAGCGTTTGTCCTAGACCCATGAATGAGGTGTCAAATCGATCGGCTCATTGAGGAGAGCTGTGCTATGACTTTTATAAGCGATCGGGTGTACGATGTTCGTCAGGCGGGCGAAAAAGTAGCGAAAAAAATCCCATAGACTTTGCATTGCGACAAACTTTGACGAGTCATTGTTCCGAGCGAGAATTTCGTAGAAACATGTGGGTTACCACGTTTGAAGAGGCTGGCAAGCTCTGTCAGCCCATACCTCAATATGGGGTGTAAGTTGTACCCCTGGGGCGCAAGAGCTGCCCAAAATTGCCCCATAGACATACTATGGTGAAGCCGTGCCCATGAACCAGGAAGTACTGTGTTTTTCCTACTATGGGAAATTACATAGGGATTTTGTATTGAACATAACTCTGGATTGCAGTGTCATAGAGACAAGGGGGTGGGCTCATTTTACTCAGGCAACCAATCAGTCTCTCCGGATCATTGTGAAGCTATCAAGCCACGCCCTAGCAACCATATAGAGCACCTTAGTAACATGCTCCATAGACTTCCATTGAAAAAGATCAAAGGAATATCTTTGGATAGGAGTGTCGTACAAACATGAGGGTGGGCTCATTTGACTCGAGGCAGCAAACTGCCAATCACAAATCACCTTAAAGACATCATAGCCACGCCTTAGCAACCATTTAGAGCACCCTAGCAACCCAAAGCATAGGCAGATATCTTCAAATCTGAATATCATAGAGGCATAGGGGTTGGTTTATAGCATTCATACTGGCAAGCAGCCTTTGGTTTATCATTACTGGCAGCTTCCAAGCCACTCCCTAGCAACCAAACAGAGTACCTTAGCAACCGTTTAGCAAAATATCTATATCTCTGCATCAGAGCATCATAGAGACATGGCGGTTGGCTCTTTTGACTCATGCTAGCAAACTGGACTTCCAACATGCTACACATGCTAGCAGTTAATAGCTACATGCTAATAGTGATTAGCTAAGTGCTAAAGTGGGCTGAGAACACGCCAGGAACTCTATAGAAACTCCACAGTAACTATCTGTGACAACTACCAACCACCTAGCAACACCCTAGCAACCACCCAGGTTACCATAGCAACCGCCTAGCAACCACCCAGAACACCATAGCAACCGCCTAGCAACACCTTAGCAACCACCCCAAGTACCTTAGCAACCGCCTAGCAACCGAGTGTCGAATTTTGCCACTGCAAGCACCATTCACATTTTCTTCAGGAAATGTACATTCTAGTTATTCTTCTTCTTCTGGACACTTTCGTCTGCGCGTAACTCGTCCCGCAGTTTTTGTTCTAGACCCATGAATGAGGTGTCAAATCGACCGGCTCATTGAGGAGTGGTGTGCTATGACTTTTATAAGCGATTGGACCAACGATGTTCGCACAGCGGACGAAAAAGCGGCCAAAAAAGTCCCATTGACTTACATTAAAAAATTCAAATTCACGAACATTCCGTCTCTCTCAACTGTCACTTTCTCACACACACTCACACATGCAGGCCCTTAAAAGCCTTTCTCTCTCAGACACAGACACTCATTTTCTTCCACTTTTATTTCTGCGCGCTACTCCTCCCGCAGCGTTTGTCCTAGACCCATGAATGAGGTGTCAAATCGACCGGCTCATTGAGGAGATATGTGTTATGATTTTTATAAGCGATCGGACCAACGATGTTCGCACAGGGGGGGCGAAAAAGCGGCCAAAAAAGTCCCATTGACTTTCAATGGCGGAATCTTCAGAAATTTGAATTTCAACTGTCACTTTCTCACTCACACACACTCACACACGCAGGCCCTTAGAAGCCTTTCTCTCTCAGACACAGACACTCATTTTCTTCCACTTTTATTTCTGTGCGCTACTCCTCCCGCAGCGTTTGTCCTAGACCCATGAATGAGGTGTCAAATCGATCGGCTCATTGAGGAGAGCTGTGCTATGACTTTTATAAGCGATCGGGTGTACGATGTTCGTCAGGCGGGCGAAAAAGTAGCGAAAAAAATCCCATAGACTTTGCATTGCGACAAACTTTGACGAGTCATTGTTCCGAGCGAGAATTTCATAGAAACATGTGGGTTACCACGTTTGAAGAGGCTGGCAAGCTCTGTCAGCCCATACCTCAATATGGGGTGTAAGTTGTACCCCTGGGGCGCAAGAGCTGCCCAAAATTGCCCCATAGACATACTATGGTGAAGCCGTGCCCATGAACCAGGAAGTACTGTGTTTTTCCTACTATGGGAAATTACATAGGGATTTTGTATTGAACATAACTCTGGATTGCAGTGTCATAGAGACAAGGGGGTGGGCTCATTTTACTCAGGCAACCAATCAGTCTCTCCGGATCATTGTGAAGCTATCAAGCCACGCCCTATCAACCATATAGAGCACCTTAGTAACATGCTCCATAGACTTCCATTGAAAAAGATCAAAGGAATATCTTTGGATAGGAGTGTCGTACAAACATGAGGGTGGGCTCATTTGACTCGAGGCAGCAAACTGCCAATCACAAATCACCTTAAAGACATCATAGCCACGCCTTAGCAACCATTTAGAGCACCCTAGCAACCCAAAGCATAGGCAGATATCTTCAAATCTGAATATCATAGAGGCATAGGGGTTGGTTTATAGCATTCATACTGGCAAGCAGCCTTTGGTTTATCATTACTGGCAGCTGCCAAGCCACTCCCTAGCAACCAAACAGAGTACCTTAGCAACCGTTTAGCAATATATATCTCTGCATCAGAGCATCATAGAGACATGGCGGTTGGCTCTTTTGACTCATGCTAGCAAACTGGACTTCCAACATGCTACACATGCTAGCAGTTAATAGCTACATGCTAATAGTGATTAGCTAAGTGCTAAAGTGGGCTGAGAACACGCCAGGAACTCTATAGAAACTCCACAGTAACTATCTGTGACAACTACCAACCACCTAGCAACACCCTAGCAACCACCCAGGTTACCATAGCAACCGCCTAGCAACCACCCAGAACACCATAGCAACCGCCTAGCAACACCTTAGCAACCACCCTAAGTACCTTAGCAACCGCCTAGCAACCGAGTGTCGAATTTTGCCACTGCAAGCACCATTCACATTTTCTTCAGGAAATGTACATTCTAGTTAAGTTGGCTTGAAAAAGCCAACTTACTGATCTACTACTTAAGCTTATTAATGGTGCTTGCCAAAGGCAAAGCTCCATTCTTATTCTCCTGCATACTTATTCTTCTTCTTCTGGACAAAACTTCGGCGCGTAACTTGTCCCGCAGTTTTTGTCCTAGACCCATGAATGAGGTGTCAAATCGACCGGCTCATTGAGGAGAGGTGTGCTATGACTTTTATAAGCGATCGGGTGTACGATGTTCGTCCGGCGGGCGAAAAAGTAGCGAAAAAAATCCCATAGACTTAACATTGGAACGAACTTTGACAAGTCATAACTCTGGATCACAATGTCATAGAGACAAGGGGGTGGTCTCATTTTACTCAGGCAACCAATCAGTCTCTCAGGAAAACTTTGAAGATATCAAGCCACGCCCTAGCAACCATATAGAGCATCTTAGTAACAAGCTTCATAGACTTCCATTGAAAAAGATCAAATGAATATCTTTGGATAGAAGTGTCGTACAAACAAGAGGGTGGGCTCATTTGACTCGAGGCAGCAAACCGCCAATCACAAATCACCTTAAAGACATCATAGCCACGCCTTAGCAACCATTTAGAGCACCCTAGCAACCCAAAGCATAGGCAGATATCTTCAAATCTGAATATCATAGAGGCATGGGGGTTGGTTTATATCATTCATACTGGCAAGCAGCCTTTGGAGTATCATCATTGGTAGCTGCCAAACCACTCCCTAGCAACCAAACAGAGTACCCTAGCAACCATTATTCAACATCTATATTTCTGCATCAGAACATCGTAAAGACATGGGTGTTGGTTTATATTGTCAAGCAGCCTTTGGAGTATCATCATTGGTAGCTACCAAGCCACTCCCTAGCAACCAAACAGAGTACCCTAGCAACCGTTTAGCAAGATCTATATCTCTGCATCAGAACATCGTAGAGACATGGGTGTTGGTTTATATTGTCAGGCAGCCTTTGGAGTATCATCATTGGTAGCTGCCAAGCCACTCCTTAGCAACCAAACAGAGTACCATAGCAACCGTTTAGCAAGATCTATATCTCTGCATCAGAACATCGTAGAGACATGGGGGTTGGTTTATATTGTCAAGCAGCCTTTGGAGTATCATCATTGGTAGCTGCCAAGCCACTCCCTAGCAACCAAACAGAGTACCTAGCAACCGTTTTGCAAGATCTATATCTCTGCATCAGAACATCGTACAGACATGAGGGTTGTTTTATATTGTCAAGCAGCCTTTGGAGTATCATCATTGGTAGCCGACAAGCCACTCCCTAGCAACCAAACAAAGTACCCTAGCAACCGTTTTGCAAGATCTATATCTCTGCATCAGAACATCGTACAGACATGGGGGTTGTTTTATATTGTCAAGCAGCCTTTGGAGTAGCATCACTGGTAGCTGCCAAGCCAGTGCCTAGCAACCAAACAGTACCCTAGCAACCGTTTTGCAAGATCTATATCTCTGCATCAGAACATTGTAAAGACATGGGGGTTGGTTTATATTGTCAAGCAGCCTTTGGAGTATCATCATTGGTAGCTGCCGAGCCACTCCCTAGCAACCAAACAGTACCCTAGCAACCGTTTTGCAAGATCTATATCTCTGCATCAGAACATCGTACAGACATGGGGGTTGGTTTATATTCTCAAGCAGCCTTTGGAGTATCATCATTGGTAGCTGCCAAGCCACTCCCTAGCAACCAAACAGTACCCTAGCAACCGTTTTGCAAGATCTATATCTCTGCATCAGAACATCGTACAGACATGGGGGTTGGTTTATATTGTCAAGTAGCCTTTGGAGTATCATCATTGGTAGCTGCCGAGCCACTCCCTAGCAACCAAACAGTACCCTAGCAACCGTTTTGCAAGATCTATATCTCTGCATCAGAACATCATAAAGACATGGGGGTTGGTTTATATTGTCAAGCAGCCTTTGGAGTATCATCATTGGTAGCTGCTGAGCCACTCCCTAGCAACCAAACAGAGTACCCTAGCAACCGTTTTGCAAGATCTATATCTCTGCATCAAAACATCGTAGAGACATGGGGTTTGGTTTATATTGTCAAGCAGTCTTTGGAGTATTATCATTGGTAGCTGCCAAGCCACTCCCTAGCAACTAAACTGTACCCTAGCAACCGTTTTGCAAGATTTATATCTCTGCATCAAAACATCGTAGAGACATGGGGTTTGGTTTATATTGTCAAGCAATCTTTGGAGTATTATCATTGGTAGCTGCCATGCCACTCCCTAGCAACCAAACAGTACCCTAGTAACCGTTTTGTAAGCTCTATATCTCTGGATCAGAACATTGTAGAGACATGGCGGTTGGCTCTTTTGACTCATGCTAGCAATCTCTACTTCCAACATGCTACACATGCTAGCAGTGAATAGCTACATGCTAATATCTATTAGCTAAGTGCTAAAGTAGGCTAAGAACATGCTAATAACTCTATAAAACTCCATAGTAACCATCTGTGACAACTATCTATCTATCTATCTAAACTACTAAACTTAAACTTTCAAACTTCAAAGTTTCAAACTTCAAACTGAAAACTTTTAAAACTATTTAAAACTTTCTGGACTGGCTTTTTCAAGCCAACTTAAAGTTTGTCCTCAAACTTTTTTATCTAGTTATTATTATTCTTCTTCTTACTTGAATTTCCAAGACTAACTCCTCCTAGAGCTTTAACTCCACAAACTCCAAACTCGGACTAGACCTTCAAACTGTTCTGACTTAGTGTGCTATATCTTTTCTAACTGATCCGACTTACGGTTTTCCTAAAAATGACTATTAAAGCTCGGAAAAATCCCATTGACTTTCATTGACGGAATGTTCAAATGAGCCAAGACATTCAAACTCCAACTGTCAAAATTCAAATTTAAACTACGGAAGCCTATTAGACTCAAAAACTCAATTAGACTCAACTGCCATTCTATGTACTATTTCTAATCCATTGAAACTCATTAAACTCTATCTATCTATCTATCTATCTATCTATCTAACTCATTCAAACTAAATCTATCTATCTATCTATCTAACTCATTCAAACTCATCTATCTATCTATCTATCTATCTATCTATCTATCTCATTCAAACTTATCTATCTATCTATCTATCTCATTCAAACTTATCTATCTATCTATCTATCTATCATCACTGGTAGCTGCCAAGCCACTCCCTAGCAACCAAACAGAGTACCCTAGCAACCATTTTGGAAAATCTATATCTCTGCATCAGAACATCATAGAGACATGGGGGTTGGTTTATAATGTCAAGCAGCCTTTGGAGTATCATCACTGGTAGCTGCCAAGCCACTCCCTAGCAACCAAATGGAGTACCCTAGCAACCATTTTGCAAAATCTATATCTCTGCATCAGAACATCGTACAGACATGGGGGTTGGTTTATAATGTCAAGCAGACTTTGGAGTATCATCATTGGTAGCTGACAAGCAACTCCCTAGCAACCAAACGGAGTACCCTAGCAACCGTTTTGCAAAATCTATATCTCTGCATCAGAACATCGTACAGACATGGGGGTTGGTTTATATTGTCAAGCAGCCTTTGGAGTATCATCATTGGTAGCTGCAAAGCCACTCCCTAGCAACCAAACAGAGTACCCTAGCAACTGTTTTGCAAAATCTACATCTCTGCATCAGAACATCGTACAGACATGGGGATTGGTTTATATTGTCAAGCAGCCTTTGGAGTATCATCACTGGTAGCTGCCAAGCCACTCCCTAGCAACCAAACAGAGTACCCTAGCAACCGTTTTGCAAAATCTATATCTCTGCATCAGAACATCGTACAGACATGGGGGTTGGTTTATATTGTCAAGCAGCCTTTGGAGTATCATCATTGGTAGCTGCAAAGCCACTCCCTAGCAACCAAACAGAGTACCCTAGCAACCGTTTTGTAAAATCTATATCTCTGCATCAGAACATTGTACAGACATGGGGGTTGGTTTATATTGTCAAGCAGCCTTTGGAGTATCATCACTGGTAGCTGCCAAGCCACTCCCTAGCAACCAAACAGTACCCTAGCAACCGAATTGCAAGATCTATATCTCTGAATCAGAAAATCGTACAGACATGGGGGTAGGTTTGTATTGTCAAGCAGCCTTTGGAGTATCATCATTGGTAGCTGCCAAGTCACTCCCTAGCAACCAAACTGAGTACCCTAGCAACCATTTTGGAAAATCTGTATCTCTGCATCAGATCATCGTACAGACATGGGGGTTGGTTTGTATTGTCAAGCAGCCTTTGGAGTATCATCATTGGTTGCTGCCAAGTCACTCCCTAGCAACGAACAGAGTACCGTAGCAACCTTATTGCAAAATCTATATCTCTGCATCAGAACATCGTACAGACATGGGGGTTGGTTTGTATTGTCAAGCAGCTTTTGGTGTATCATCATTGGTAGCTGCCAAGCCACTCCCTAGCAACCAAACAGAGTACCCTAGCAACCATTTTGGAAAATCTATATCTCTGCATCAGAATATCGTACAGACATGGGGCTAGATTTGTATTGTCAAGCAGCCTTTGGAGTATGATCATTGGTAGCTGCCAAGCCAGTCCCTAGCAACCAAACAGTACCCTAGCAACCGTTTTGCAAGATCTATATCTCTGCATCAGAACATCGTAGAGACATGGCGGTTGGCTCTTTTGACTCATGCTAGCAATCTGGACTTCCAACATGCTAGCAGTGAATAGCTACATGCTAATGGTGATTAGCTAAGTGCTAAACTGGGCTAAGAACATGCTAATAACTCTATAAAAACTCCATAATATCCATCTGTGACAACTATCTATCTATCTATCTATCTATCTATCTATCTATCTATCGATCAGTCTGTTTACTTATCTAGCTATCTATCTAGCTTTTAAAGCTACAATTCTAAAACAAACTATTTCAAACTGAAAAGGTTCAAACTACAAACTTTTAAAACTTCTTCAAACTTTCTGGCTATGCTTTTTCAAGCCAACTTAAAGTTTGTCTACAAACTTTTTTATCTAGTTAAGTTGGCTTGAAAAAGCCAACTTACTGATCTACTACTTAAGCTTATTATTATTATTATTCTTCTTAGACTAAATTTCTAAATGCATCTCCTCCTAGACTGTTCAAGCTACAACCACCAAACTCGGACTAGACCTTCAGACTATTCTGACTTAGTGTGCTATATCTTTTCAGACTGATCAGACTTACGGTTTTCCTAAAAAAGCTGATTAAAACTTGGAAAAATCCCATTGACTTTCATTGACGGAATGTTCAAATGAGCCAAGACTATTCAAACTCCAACTGTCAAAATTCAAATTTTGACAGTTGGAGAGGCCCATCAGACTCTATTACATGCCATTCTATGTACTATTTCTAATCCATTGAGACTCATTCAAATTTCCATTCTATCTAATATGTCTTTATCTATCTATCTATCTATCTATCTATCTATCTATTTCTCTTTCTAATCTATCTATCTATCTATCTATTTCTCTTTCTAATCTATCTATCTATCTATCTATCTATCTATCTATCTATTTCTCTTTCTAATCTATCTATCTATCTATCTATCTATCTATTTCTCTTTCTAATCTATCTATCTATCTATCTATTTCTCTTTCTAATCTATCTATCTATCTATCTATTTCTCTTTCTAATCTATCTATCTATCTATCTATCAATCTATCTTTCTTCTCATCTATCACTTCTCATCTATCTATTTATCTATCTTCTCATCTATCACTTCTCATCTATCTCTCTTCTCATCTATCACTTCTCATCTATCTCTCTTCTCATCTATCACTTCTCATCTATCTCTCTATCTATCTATCTATGATCAACTCTCAGCAACCACCCAAACCAACCTAGCAACCACCCAGAACACCATGGCAACTGCATAGCAACCACACAAATCACCCTGGCATCATCCTAGCAACCAGCCTGGATACAATAGCAACCACATAGCAACACCATGGAAACCACCCCGAGTACCCTAGCAACCGCATAGCAACACCCTAGCAACCACCCCGAGTACCCTAGCAACCGCATAGCAACACCCTAGCAACCACCCCGAGTACCCTGGCAACCGCATAGCAACACCTTAGCAACCACCCAGAGTACCCTAGCAACACCTTAGCAACCACCCCGAGTACCCTAGCAACTGCATAGCAACACCTTAGCAACCACCCGAGTACCCTAGCAACCGCATAGCAACACCCTAGCAACCACCCTGAGTACCCTAGCAACCGCATTGATAAACATTATCAACCTCCCTAGCACCCGAGTACCCTAGCAACCGCATAGCAACACCCTAGCAACCACCCCGAGTACCCTAGCAACCGCATAGCAACACCCTAGCAACCACCCGAGTACCCTAGCAACCGCATAGCAACACCTTAGCAACCAAACAGTACCCTAGCAACCGCATAGCAACACCTTAGCAACCACCCCGAGTACCCTAGCAACCGCATAGCAACACCTTAGCAACCACCCTGAGTACCCTAGCAACCGCATAGCAACACCTTAGCAACCACCGCGAGTACCCTAGCAACCGCCCGAGTACCCTAGCAACCGCATAGCAACACCTTAGCAACCACCCCAAGTACCATAGCAACACCTTAGCAACCACCCCGAGTACCCTAGCAACACCTTAGCAACCACCCCGAGTACCCTAGCAACCGCATAGCAACACCTTAGCAACCACCCCGAGTACCATAGCAACCGCATAGCAACACCCTAGCAACCACCCCGAGTACCCTAGCAACCGCATGACAAAACCTTAGCAACCACCCCGAGTACCCTAGCAACCGCATAGCAAAACCTTAGCAACCACCCCGAGTACCCTAGCAACTGCATAGCAACACCATAGCAACCAAACAGAGTGCCCTAGCAACCATTTTGCAAAATCTGTATCTCTGCATCAGAACATCGTACAGACATGGGGGTTGGTTTATATTGTCAAGCAGCCTTTGGAGTATCATCATTGGTAGCTGGCAAGTCACTCCCTAGCAACCAAACAGTACCCTAGCAACCGTTTTGCAAGATCTATATCTCTGCATCAGAACATCGTACAGACATGGGGGTTGGTTTATATTGTCAAGTAGCCTTTGAAATGTCGTCATTGGTAGCTGGCAAGCCACTCCCTAGCAACCAAACAGTACCCTAGCAACCGTTTTGCAAGATCTATATCTCTGCATCAGAACCTCGTACAGACATGGGGTTTGGTTTATATTGTCAAGTTTGGAGTGTCGTCATTGGTAGCTGACAAGCTGACAAGCCACTCCCTAGCAACCAAACAAAGTACCCTAGCAACCGTGTTGCAAGATCTATATTTCTGCATCAGAACATCGTAGAGACATGGCGGTTGGCTGTTTTGACTCATGCTAGCAATCTGTACTTCCAACATGCTACACATGCTAGTGAATAGCTACATGCTAATATTGATTAGCTAAGTGCTAAAGTAGACTAACTATCTATCTATCTAAACTACTAAACTTAATCTTTCAAACTTCAAACTTTCAAACTTAAAACTTTTAAAACTACTTCAAACTTTCTGGACCAGCTTTTTCAAGCCAACTTAAAGTTTGTCTTCAAACTTTTTATCTAGTTATTATTATTCTTCTTAGACTAAATTTTAAATTGTATCTCCTCCTAGACTGTTCAAGCTACAACCACCAAACTCGGACTAGACATTCAGACTGTTCTGACTCGAGTTGCTATATCTTTTCAGACTGATCCGACTTACGGTTTTCCTAAAAATGCGGATTAAACCTGGAAAAAGCTCCCATTGACTTCCATTGAAATGCCTTGGCTGATCTGAACATTCCGTCCAACTGTCAAAATTCAAATTCAAACACACAGACTCAATTTAACTGCCATTCCTATTTCTAAGCCATTTAAACTCATTCAAACTCATTCAAACTCATTCTATCTATCTATCTATCAAACTAAATCTATCTATCTATCTATCTATCTATCTATCTATCTATCTATCTATCAAACTAAATCTATCTATCTATCTATCTATCTATCTATCTATCTATCTATCAAACTTAATCTTAATCTATCTATCTATCTAACTCATTCAAACTCATCTATCTATCTATCTATCTATCTATCTAACTAAATCTATCTATCTATCTATCAAACTTAATCTATCTATCTATCTATCTATCTATCTATCTATCTATCTAATCTATCTATCTATCTATCTATCTATCTATCTATCTATCTATCAAACTTAATCTATCTATCAAACTTAATCTATCTATCTATCTATCTATCTATCTATCTATCTATCTATCTATCTATCTATCTAACTCATTCAAACTCATCTATCTATCTATCTATCAAACTTAATCTATCTATCTATCTATCTAACTCATTCAAACTCATCTATCTAACTCATTCAAACTCATCTATCTATCTATCTATATCAAACTTAATCTATCTATCTAACTCATTCAAACTCATCTATCTATCTATCTATCTAACTCATTCAATCTATCTATCTAACTCATTCAAACTCATCTATCTATCTATCTATCTATCTATCACTGGTAGCTGCCAAGTCACTCCCTAGCAACCAAACAGTGTACCCTAGCAACCATTTTGGAAAATCTATATCTCTGCATCAGAACATCGTACAGACATGGGGGTAGGTTTGTATTGTCAAGCAGCCTTTGGAGTATGATCATTGGTAGCTGCCAAGCCAGTCCCTAGCAACCAAACAGTACCCTAGCAACCGTTTTGCAAGATCTATATCTCAGCATCAGAACATCGTACAGACATGGGGGTTGGTTTATATTGTCAAGTAGCCTTTGGAGTATCATCACTGGTAGCTGCCAAGTCAGTCCCTAGCAACCAAACAGTACCCTAGCAACCGTTTTGCAAGATCTATATCTCGGCATCAGAACATCGTACAGACATGGGGTTTGGTTTGTATTGTCAAGCAGCCTTTGGAGTATCATCATTGGTAGCTGCCAAGCCACTCCCTAGCAACAAACAGAGTACCGTAGCAACCGTATTGCAAAATCTATATCTCTGCATCAGAACATCGTACAGACATGGGGGTTGGATTGTATTGTCAAGCAGCCTTTGGAGTATCATCATTGGTAGCTGCCAAGCCACTCCCTAGCAACCAAACAGAGTACCCTAGCAACCGTTTTGCCAGATCTATATCTCTGCAGCAGAACATAGTACAGACATGGGGGTTGGCTCTTTTGACTCATGCTAGCAATCTGGACTTCCAACATGCTAGCAGTGAATAGCTACATGCTAATGGTGATTAGCTAAGTGCTAAACTGGGCTAAGAACATGCTAATAACTCTATAAAAACTCCATAATATCCATCTGTGACAACTATCTATCTATCTATCTATCTATCGATCAGTCTGTTTACTTATCTAGCTATCTATCTAGCTTTTAAAACTACAATTCTAAAACAAACTATTTCAAACTGAAAAGGTTCAAACTACAAACTTTTAAAACTTCTTCAAACTTTCTGGCTATGCTTTTTCAAGCCAACTTAAAGTTTGTCTACAAACTTTTTTATCTAGTTATTATTATTCTTCTTAGACTAAATTTTAAATTGTATCTCCTCCTAGACTGTTCAAGCTACAACCACCAAACTCGGACTAGACATTCAGACTGTTCTGACTCGAGTTGCTATATCTTTTCAGACTGATCCGACTTACGGTTTTCCTAAAAATGCTGATTAAACCTGGAAAAAGCTCCCATTGACTTCCATTGAAATGCCTTGGCTGATCTGAACATTCCGTCCAACTGTCAAAATTCAAATTCAAACACACAGACTCAATTTAACTGCCATTCCTATTTCTAAGCCATTTAAACTCATTCAAACTCATTCAAACTCATTCTATCTATCTATCTATCTATCAAACTAAATCTATCTATCTATCTATCTATCTATCTATCTATCTATCAATCAAACTAAATCTATCTATCTATCTATCAAACTTAATCTTAATCTATCTATCTATCTAACTCATTCAAACTCATCTATCTATCTATCTATCTATCTATCTATCTATCTATCTATCTATCTATCTAACTAAATCTATCTATCTATCTATCAAACTTAATCTATCTATCTATCTATCAAACTTTATCTATCTATCTATCTAATCTATCTATCTAACTCATTCAAACTCATCTATCTATCTATCTATCTATCTATCTATCTATCTATCTATCTATCTATCTATCTATCTATCAAACTTAATCTATCTATCTATCTAACTCATTCAAACTCATCTATCTATCTATCTATCTATCTATATCAAACTTAATCTATCTATCTATCTAACTCATTCAAACTCATCTATCTATCTATCTAACTCATTCAATCTATCTAACTCATTCAAACTCATCTATCTATCTATCTATCTATCTATCTATCTATCTATCTATCTATCTATCTATCTATCACTGGTAGCTGCCAAGTCACTCCCTAGCAACCAAACAGAGTACCCTAGCAACCGTTTTGTAAAATCTATATCTCTGCATCAGAACATTGTACAGACATGGGGGTTGGTTTATATTGTCAAGCAGCCTTTGGAGTATCATCATTGGTAGCTGGCAAGTCAATTCCTAGCAACCAAACAGTACCCTAGTAACCGTTTTGCAAAATCTGTATCTCTGCATCAGAACATCGTCCAGACATGGGGGTTGGTTTATATTGTCAAGCAGCCTTTGGAGTATCATCATTGGTAGCTGGCAAGCCACTCCCTAGCAACCAAACAGAGTACCCTAGCAACCGCATAGCAACACCGTAGTAACCAAACAGAGTACCCTAGCAACCATTTTGCAAAATCTATATCTCTGCATCAGAACATCGTACAGACATGGGGGTTGGTTTATATTGTCAAGCAGCCTTTGGAGTATCATCATTGGTAGCTGGCAAGTCAATTCCTAGCAACCAAACAGTACCCTAGTAACCGTTTTGCAAAATCTGTATCTCTGCATCAGAACATCGTCCAGACATGGGGGTTGGTTTATATTGTCAAGCAGCCTTTGGAGTATCATCATTGGTAGCTGGCAAGTCAATTCCTAGCAACCAAACAGTACCCTAGTAACCGTTTTGCAAAATCTGTATCTCTGCATCAGAACATCGTCCAGACATGGGGGTTGGTTTATATTGTCAAGCAGCCTTTGGAGTATCATCATTGGTAGCTGGCAAGCCACTCCCTAGCAACCAAACAGAGTACCCTAGCAACCGTTTTGCAAAATCTATATCTCTGCATCAGAACATCGTACAGACATGGGGGTTGGTTTATATTGTCAAGCAGCCTTTGGAGTATCATCACTGGTAGCTGCCAAGCCACTCCCTAGCAACCAAACAGAGTACCCTAGCAACCGTTTTGCAAAATCTATATCTCTGCATCAGTACATCGTAGAGACATGGGGGTTGGCTGTTTTGACTCATGCTAGCAATCTGGACTTCCAACATGCTACACATGCTAGCAGTGAATAGCTACATGCTAATATTGATTAGCTAAGTGCCAAAGTGGGCTAAGAACATGCTAATAACTCTATAAAAACTCCATAGTATCCATCTGTGACTATCTATCTATCTAATAAAACTTAAACTTTCAAACTTCAAACTTTTAAAACTTCTCAAACTTTCTGGCTATGCTTTTTCAAGCCAACTTAAAGTTTGTCCTCAAACTTTTTTATCTAGTTATTATTATTCTTCTTAGACTAAATTTCTAAATGCATCTCCTCCTAGACTGTTCAAGCTACAACCACCAAACTCGGACTAGACCTTCAGACTATTCTGACTTAGTGTGCTATATCTTTTCAGACTGATCAGACTTACGGTTTTCCTAAAAAAGCTGATTAAAACTTGGAAAAATCCCATTGACTTTCATTGACGGAATGTTCAAATGAGCCAAGACTATTCAAACTCCAACTGTCAAAATTCAAATTTTGACAGTTGGAGAGGCCCATCAGACTCTATTACATGCCATTCTATGTACTATTTCTAATCCATTGAGACTCATTCAAATTTCCATTCTATCTAATATGTCTTTATCTATCTATCTATCTATCTATCTATCTATCTATCTATCTATCTATCTATCTATCTATTTCTCTTTCTAATCTATCTATCTATCTATCTATTTCTCTTTCTAATCTATCTATCTATCTATCTATCTATCTATCTATTTCTCTTTCTAATCTATCTATCTATCTATCTATCTATTTCTCTTTCTAATCTATCTATCTATCTATCTATCTATCTATTTCTCTTTCTAATCTATCTATCTATCTATCTATTTCTCTTTCTAATCTATCTATCTATCTATCTATCTATCAATCTATCTTTCTTCTCATCTATCACTTCTCATCTATCTATTTATCTATCTTCTCATCTATCACTTCTCATCTATCTCTCTTCTCATCTATCACTTCTCATCTATCTCTCTTCTCATCTATCACTTCTCATCTATCTCTCTATCTATCTATCTATGATCAACTCTCAGCAACCACCCAAACCAACCTAGCAACCACCCAGAACACCATGGCAACTGCATAGCAACCACACAAATCACCCTGGCATCATCCTAGCAACCAGCCTGGATACAATAGCAACCACATAGCAACACCATGGAAACCACCCCGAGTACCCTATCAACCGCATAGCAACACCCTAGCAACCACCCCGAGTACCCTAGCAACCGCATAGCAACACCCTAGCAACCACCCCGAGTACCCTGGCAACCGCATAGCAACACCTTAGCAACCACCCAGAGTACCCTAGCAACACCTTAGCAACCACCCCGAGTACCCTAGCAACTGCATAGCAACACCTTAGCAACCACCCGAGTACCCTAGCAACCGCATAGCAACACCCTAGCAACCACCCTGAGTACCCTAGCAACCGCATAGCAACGCCTTAGCAACCACCCTAGCACCCGAGTACCCTAGCAACCGCATAGCAACACCCTAGCAACCACCCCGAGTACCCTAGCAACCGCATAGCAACACCCTAGCAACCACCCGAGTACCCTAGCAACCGCATAGCAACACCTTAGCAACCAAACAGTACCCTAGCAACCGCATAGCAACACCTTAGCAACCACCCCGAGTACCCTAGCAACCGCATAGCAACACCTTAGCAACCACCCTGAGTACCCTAGCAACCGCATAGCAACACCTTAGCAACCACCCTGAGTACCCTAGCAACCGCATAGCAACACCTTAGCAACCACCGCGAGTACCCTAGCAACCGCCCGAGTACCCTAGCAACCGCATAGCAACACCTTAGCAACCACCCCAAGTACCATAGCAACACCTTAGCAACCACCCCGAGTACCCTAGCAACACCTTAGCAACCACCCCGAGTACCCTAGCAACCGCATAGCAACACCTTAGCAACCACCCCGAGTACCATAGCAACCGCATAGCAACACCCTAGCAACCACCCCGAGTACCCTAGCAACCGCATAGCAAAACCTTAGCAACCACCCCGAGTACCCTAGCAACCGCATAGCAAAACCTTAGCAACCACCCCGAGTACCCTAGCAACTGCATAGCAACACCATAGCAACCAAACAGAGTGCCCTAGCAACCATTTTGCAAAATCTGTATCTCTGCATCAGAACATCGTACAGACATGGGGGTTGGTTTATATTGTCAAGCAGCCTTTGGAGTATCATCATTGGTAGCTGGCAAGTCACTCCCTAGCAACCAAACAGTACCCTAGCAACCGTTTTGCAAGATCTATATCTCTGCATCAGAACATCGTACAGACATGGGGGTTGGTTTATATTGTCAAGTAGCCTTTGAAATGTCGTCATTGGTAGCTGGCAAGCCACTCCCTAGCAACCAAACAGTACCCTAGCAACCGTTTTGCAAGATCTATATCTCTGCATCAGAACCTCGTACAGACATGGGGTTTGGTTTATATTGTCAAGTTTGGAGTGTCGTCATTGGTAGCTGACAAGCTGACAAGCCACTCCCTAGCAACCAAACAAAGTACCCTAGCAACCGTGTTGCAAGATCTATATTTCTGCATCAGAACATCGTAGAGACATGGCGGTTGGCTGTTTTGACTCATGCTAGCAATCTGTACTTCCAACATGCTACACATGCTAGTGAATAGCTACATGCTAATATTGATTAGCTAAGTGCTAAAGTAGACTAACTATCTATCTATCTAAACTACTAAACTTAATCTTTCAAACTTCAAACTTTCAAACTTAAAACTTTTAAAACTACTTCAAACTTTCTGGACCAGCTTTTTCAAGCCAACTTAAAGTTTGTCTTCAAACTTTTTTATCTAGTTATTATTATTCTTCTTAGACTAAATTTTAAATTGTATCTCCTCCTAGACTGTTCAAGCTACAACCACCAAACTCGGACTAGACATTCAGACTGTTCTGACTCGAGTTGCTATATCTTTTCAGACTGATCCGACTTACGGTTTTCCTAAAAATGCGGATTAAACCTGGAAAAAGCTCCCATTGACTTCCATTGAAATGCCTTGGCTGATCTGAACATTCCGTCCAACTGTCAAAATTCAAATTCAAACACACAGACTCAATTTAACTGCCATTCCTATTTCTAAGCCATTTAAACTCATTCAAACTCATTCAAACTCATTCTATCTATCTATCTATCAAACTAAATCTATCTATCTATCTATCTATCTATCTATCTATCAAACTAAATCTATCTATCTATCTATCTATCTATCTATCTATCAAACTAAATCTATCTATCTATCTATCTATCTATCTATCTATCTATCTATCAAACTTAATCTTAATCTATCTATCTATCTAACTCATTCAAACTCATCTATCTATCTATCTATCTATCTATCTATCTATCTATCTATCTATCTATCTATCTAACTAAATCTATCTATCTATCTATCAAACTTAATCTATCTATCTATCTATCTATCTATCTATCTATCTAATCTATCTATCTATCTATCTATCTATCTATCTATCTATCAAACTTAATCTATCTATCAAACTTAATCTATCTATCTATCTATCTATCTATCTATCTATCTATCTATCTATCTATCTAACTCATTCAAACTCATCTATCTATCTATCTATCAAACTTAATCTATCTATCTATCTATCTATCTAACTCATTCAAACTCATCTATCTAACTCATTCAAACTCATCTATCTATCTATCTATATCAAACTTAATCTATCTATCTAACTCATTCAAACTCATCTATCTATCTATCTATCTATCTATCTAGCAACCACCAGATCACCCAAGCAACCACCTTGAACACCATGGCAACAGCACAGCAACCACACAGAGCACCTAGCAACCGCATGGCAACCACCCAGAACAGCATAACAACCTCCTAGAATATCCTAGCAACCTCATAGCAATACCCTAGCAACCACCCAAAGTACCTTAGCAACCGTATAACAACACCTTAGCAACCACCTGAGTACCCTAGCAACCACAACACCTTAGCAACCACCCCGAGTACCTTAGCAACCATATAGCAAGACCTTAGCAACCGCATGACAGCAACACCTTAACAACCACCCCGAATACCCTAGCAACAACATAGCAACACCTTAGCAACCACCCCTAGTACCATAGCAACCGCATGGCACAACCTAGCAACCACCGAATACCCTAGCAACCGCATAGCCAACACCTTAGCAACCACCCCTATTACCATAGCAACCGCATAACCAACATCCTAGCAACCATCCCGAATACCCTAGCAACCGCATGGCCAACACCTTAGCAAACACCCCGAGTACCCTAGCAACTGCATGACAACACCATAGCAACCAAACAGAGTGCCCTAGCAACCATTTTGGAAAATCTATATCTCTGCATCAGAACATCGTAGAGACGTGGGGGTTGGTTTATATTGTCAAGTAGCCTTTGGAGTATGATTATTCG